>NW_027526203.1:72855414-73096572 GCF_048455015.1 Haemaphysalis longicornis
TGTTGATGGCCGGACAGGGCGTCCCTTGCGCTGTGTGGGCCATAGAGTTTCTTTTAGTAAGTAAGAAACTCTATGGTGTGGGCGGCTGCGGCGGCCAGCGGCGGCGGCTCCGGCGGCAGCGTTGACGGCGTGCGCGGCCTGTCTGCTGGGCTCAAAGTTGTGGCCGCGGTGTAGTTGCGTGTCTGCTCTACGAGTTTCTTCTTTTCGCTTGCGTTTGTCTTCACCCTTGCGGGAGAAATTTCGTTCATGTGCTGGGCTTGGTGCAATGCCGACTTGCTTAATTCGCAGTCGGCTGTACGAGATTTTACAGCCACTTTAGCATATGTGATGCTTGTGAGGAGGCTGGGCACATGCATCGTGCATGGGGCACGTGCCCTTTGCAAAATGTACAACTGTGAGGAGGAGGACGGAATGTATATAGCTCCTCATGCTAAAGAACTCTTATTAAAACAAAACAGACTAGTGAACAAAAAACAAAAAAATTAATGCTAATTAACAATATAACCGGAAAACATGCAATTCAAATCTCAATACAAAACTTCCTTATTTATCCAGGATTTTGAGTTAGCTTTAACCGACGAAACAATTCGATGTTTTCGGAACAACAAAGGATACGCGGATGCGCATGGCTATCAGGAAATATCATTCGTGCTGCAACGAATTTGCGCGAATGGCATGGCAAGCGAAATCGTGTGTACGTGAAAATTCATTTAAAATGCTGTCGTTCTTATTGGTATTTTATCCCCCTCTAAAAATCACTTGGCGTGCGTACACCTCCTTGCATAATAGGGCCATTTCAAAGAAATCACGAGCTGGAATAGTGCGGCAACAACGTTGAGCAACTTCCGAGAAGTTCCCACTAGTGCGTATGTAACAACATATGCGTGCACACATATATGCATACCCCAGCATATATGCTTATAAGCACCGGACACTCGAGTTTGCCAGCCGACCGCAGCGCCAGCCACGGCAGACGCGCACAACTGTGGGTCAGTGGGGCCGCGCCGACTGCCTTCATCGACCTCGAACGTGCTTTCGCAAAGGGGTCTAGCATAACTTTATTAGCACGCATACCTACAAAATACTGCAACGATGGCAGGAAGAAATGTTGTACAAAATTGCCCAATTACGGCGCTGATGGAATAATATCGCCTGCGTGCAAGCCGTAGGCCGGCACAATGCGGAGGTTGCTTTGAAGGCTTTGCATTTCCTTGCAGGCTCTTCTCTCTGTGTGTCTATTTTTGCGGGTACAAAGCCATAGATACTGCATTGGTTACTGCATTTTAAAAACAGAGTGAGCGGATTGCGTGCAGCTGTGAAATACGAGCTGATGGTAATAAGGAATTGGTTACCAGGCTGTAAATACGCAAAAGTGAGCACTGGGCGGTATATTCATTCACAGCGAGGACGCTCAAACGCAGTTTTCACATTGTAGCTTATCATCCAGCGGTTACACTCTATGGTACATCTATTATTTCACGTGGCTACCACCGTATTTAATACATACAACGACATGTGGTGCATTCTTTAGCGTTGATATTCCTACATACTCCTTCAGCTATTGAATATCATTGGCTTTTCTTCCAAAGGAAACTACGAAAGACTGTTGTCTAATCCACGGAACGGGTAAGAAAAATGCATATAACATCGGCTTCAATAAAAGTCAGACATAAGCAAAATGCAGGACGAAGTGTTCGCTTTCTAAGTTTTTTTATTCGTTCAGATTCAAGCTTTTGCTGCAAATTGAAGGTTTGAAGGTAATAAAAGTGATACAGTTACTTTCTAGTAGAGTTCTCACACCAGAGCCGACAGTGTAGAGCAAAAAATATCGCCAAATATGAATATTCTATAATAATTCTAATATGTTTAATGGGTATCCTGATTCCCCCCCCCCCCTCCCCCCCTTTTCGACCTCCTCAAGTTCTTTGATAGCCTACTCGAATGTTCTGCGAGTTTCTTTTTTTTTCGCACGTGTTTTATACAGCTGGTGTGCTGAGTTGCACCAAGAAACCCGTAAAGTTCTTTGGTGGAGGGGCCAACATAGACACAAACCTATGTATTTTTCTCTATCCGTAAGGCTGGAGAGGCTGATGTCGGCCGTGCGGTGCTCCGGTAGAAGCGAACAAAGAGACATGAAAAAAAGATGACACGGTGTGACTGATAGACGTCCTTGTAAAATTCATATTGTTGTAATCAAGGAATTTAAAATCAGCATTGGATTTTCAGCTCTCGAGACGTTGTATTCGATGACGCATTCCATTCATTAACGTCACCACTTCTGATACACAGAAACAAGTGTGAATTCCATACTGTTATATTTGATAAGTACCATATTCAACTCAAATGTAACGCCCATGTTGCTCAGTCAGTAGCTCTGCAATCAACAACGTATTTCGACAAGTGTACTCGCATGGATCGGCTAACGCGCGGAAGCATCGCACAACGTCTGTCGTATTTGCAAAAGAAAAATCCTCTTTAGGGGACTCGAAAACAATAAAGTACTGTTTATTTTGAACCAGAACACGCAGATAATGAGAAAGTTGTGCGGGCCAGTTAGAAGATGCGTGAGCTATCCCGCGCATGCGTTTCCCTTCTGGGCGCCACGCCAATTTGGTTCGACCTTCGATACCATACGCGAGTTCAACGGAGAAAATCCGTCTTCGTTCTTCTGCACTGTGTGGCAGAATTAATGTACAAGAGCGCAATTTCTTTTAAACATTAAATGGGCTAGTATTATGATTCACCGGATGCGGCGAAAAAGGAGCGCGCCACAGTAACGAGCGTGCTGGCGCGCGATGACCGATCCACTGTTGCGTGCCTCTTCCGATAGCAGCGCTGGGTGATGGCTCAGTGTCACCCTCTTGGCAGTGACCGGTGCCTATAGAAGGCAATGCATGCCGGGCGAAAAAAATTTGTTTACGTAATCTGAATCGATGTGGTAGTGCTCGAACAGTCACTAAGCACTGAGACTATTCACTGAGTGTTCACCTACTGACTGCGGTCACTAAGCGCTGTTAGTGCTTAGTGACCGCAGCGATGGCTCAGAGGCAAAGCACTCGCCTCATATGCGGGAGGTACCGGGTTCAAATCCTCTTACCGCCGGGCACCCACCGGTTTCTTTAACGGGTACAGGCGTCCCTCTTCGAGTGCGGATACTTGAAAGGGGAATCCACGTCTGGAAAGCTGCCTTTACCCTTGTGAAGTGGCCCCTGACCCTTGTCCATCTGGTGGGGTCCCCCGGCCATCATGCCGCGTCGCCGCATTGCCGGAGGGTGAGAGTCTGGCGGCATGTCCTGCCACCGGCGCCTACAAGTTGAGCGCCCACTGTGGCTGTGGAAGGCACCACGGGCATTCGTGTGCCTTGGTGGCGCCAGGCACCTACCGGTAAAATAGGTACAAACGACTCCCCAGCCTGGCACTTGGTCCTCGTGTGGGACTACAACGCTTGGGAAGTTCACCCGGCTTGCACGCGAAATCACCCCTATGGAAAGGGGCGGCTGCAAAAACGGCAGGAGACCAGCCGCAGTGACAGCATTCGTGTCACGGTCAATGCTGGTTTACACCCTATAGTGGTTGCTAGGGACTTGTGCTGCTTACGCCTTGTATGCCGTCACCTCGCCTGGGCAGCCACTAATCACTGCTAGTTATTTTGTTTTTGTGTATCTAGTTCAGCCACTATTCATGGTTTAACAGTGCATGACGACCTTGACATCGTTTATGCTGTTTAGTTCAGAGAGCGTGATGCTGAGCACCAATATCAGCTGAATCGCTTGGCCTGTCTCTCTGAAATTATTGCAAGGTGATAAGCGATACGCTGCCCTACCACCAACGATAAGGCCGTGAAAGCGGGATCCTGGCTCTATATACTCCAACCTCCTCCTCTTACTGTCATCCTCTGTGCAGTTACCGCGCTCTCCATTGGTGCTTGCAGCAGCTGCTGTGCCTAGCATACCCAACGCCCCTGGGAATTGCCTAGCGAAGCTCTTTTGTTCGCTTAACATTCTTTTGCTCTGTGAACTTTTGTAACGACCTGGAGGCGGTCTAATAGAAGGAAAAATGTTTGGGCGTGTTAGCATATAGTCACACAGAAAACATAGCGCAGCAGAAACGGTGAATAAGTCGAGGGTGGGGCTAGTGCTACCTTTCAACAAATGCTTTATTGAAGGACCAGAGCATATAAATGCATCTGGCTCATAAGATGAAAGGAAAGAAAAACAAAAGCAAACAACAAAAGATGAGAGACAAAAACCGCCACATGCTGTCTACCCCAAGAAATCAAGCTCTGGCTCTGATAAAGCCACAGACAGTCTACTGACACACTCATCACCAGAGATTGCTACCTCAGCTGCTTTCACAATTTCTCACATTAGCCCAGAGTGGTGATAATGCAAAACAATTGCCTGGTCGTATAGGGGATAACATAGGTTTTCCGATACACACATTTTAAAATGAGCGGCTAGGTGGCCGTCAGGGAGTCAGTCTTGTTCACAGCCCCGAACAGCTTTTTGGCTTGTGCAAGTTAAGCTGCCTGCCGCGTGCGCAGAAACCGGTCTGCTTTAAGCTGGTACGCTGTGGGCATCATGTCTACAAAATTGCACTCTCATGTGGCAGATCATCATCATCGTCCTCGGCTTGGAAAGACGGCACAACACCGAGCTGCAGAATCTACGCTCTTCCTACCAGGTCATCGACGCTGTGACCTGAACCGCCCAGTTCACACTATTCGGCAAGTCTCGTGGATCATTTTCGTACCTCAATTGCCGTATTTGACCGTTTTTACACTGCAAACCGACCTCCCGAAGGCAGCAGTCATGCCCGACGCCCGCTAAGCCTAACAACGGAGTTCCAATCTGCTGCCATGGCAACGGCGCGTTCGCCGCCACCGCCGCCACCGCCGCCACGTGCCGCCGATGCATCTCCATCCGAAGCACGCGCTCGGCCGCACGCCATCGGCCCCACCATCGTCACCGCTTCGCGGGACATGGCCTCAGCGATGGATACGGAGTACGAGCCCGATCACGAAAGCGAAGAGCACCAGAATTTCCACTTGCAACTGGGCCAACGAGACGGACGCACCGTCGTCGCGGTCCCCGGCGAGGACCTACAGGCGAGCGACACCGCGGGGTGGACTCTCGCCACGAGACGCGCGCAGCCGCATCGAGAAACCCTACCGCCACGTGCTAACGGTGAGTCTAACGCCAAGAAGCATGAACCACGATCTTCCCAGGCGCAATTCGCGCGAAGAGTTACTGCAAGCATGACGAAGGCCGTCCGCATGCCGGCGGATATTCCCAGAGACGAGCATAAAGTCATTGTACGGCCCCGAGGCGGGCTCAATACCGGCCGCGTGGAAGCTTCGGCACTCATGACGGCAATTATGGCTGCAACAGGCACGTCACGAGAGGAAACCTTGCAAGACACAGTGTGCGCTAACGTGGCGCAAAACATTATAGTGCTCAGCACCCCAAGCGAGCAACGAGCAATGAGATACGCTCAACTACGCACGCTTAACATCGGAGATCAAGTATTTGAAGTCAATGCCTACCATGCGGCACCACACGGCACCGTTAAAGGAGTAATTTACAATATAGCAGCCACGGACACCCCCGACGATATTAGGGCTAACGTGGTCAACACGTGCAACCCCACGGCAATTGACGCCCACAGAATAGGCGACTCCAACGCGGTGATCGTCCTATTTCAAGGCCACAAGGTACCTGCAACAGTGAAGTATGGCGCCGTACTCGTGCGCTGCAGCCTTTACCGCCAACATCATCAGGTGTGCCGACAATGCGGCAAGATAGGCCACCGCCAAGATGTATGCCCACAGCCACAGACGAAAGTATGCTTCGCTTGCGGCAAGCCAAATCCGGGCGAAAATCACGCAGAAGAGTGTAAACCCCATTGTAAACTGTGCGGTGGACAGCACCCATCCGGAGCGCCTGGCTGTACCAATCGCTTCAAGATGCCTTACCTGGTTAAGAAGCGTCGCTGGGAATGAACCAAGCCGACGTCACCAAAGCGAGCGCATGTTCCGAGCAGAAATCCCGCCAATTTTCCGCTCCTCGAGCCTCAAGGTCGCAGAGGACGGAGCCGCAGCTGCACGCGGCCAAGCTCCGCCCACCCCGATCGAGAGACATCGAGGAGGCGGGAAAGCAGGAGCAGAAGCAAACGGCGCGCCAGCGCAAACGGTGGCAAAGAATCCTGCTCCCGCGAAAGAGTCACGTGGACCGACGTCGTCATGAACTCCAAGCAACGCCGGGATAAATCGTCACAGCCGAAAGACGCGATGCAAGCCTTACGAGAAGAAAACGCCAGCCTCAAGGCAGAAATCAGGCGCCTGGACCAGCGCCTTGAAGAGGCGCTGAGACACCTGAGTAATCCGCAACAGCAACGCGAACGTCCGACGCCGCCAGCATCAACCCAGCCTACGTGGGAACAGGGCCGAGTTCCCCGCCCCCAGTCGCTGACACCACGGCATCAGCAACAACCACAACAGGCAGCGACGCAACCGGTAAGCCCACGGTCGAATTCACAAGCTGCACAACCCAGCATGAAAGCCCCGAAACCCGAGGCGAAGACTCCACGATCACCCTCCCCCGAAATCGACATGGAGGAGCAGGAAGACGAACCCCCACAATCGCCCAACGAAGAGCAGGAACCACGAGCAAAGAACGGAATCAGCTTCGCTGTGCGTCTCCGCCGCTGTACTGAACGAATCGACAGACTCGAGAAACGGATGGACGCCTTCGAGCACCGTGTAAACGCCCGCTTTACCGCCGTCGAGCGCCGGCTCGACGCACTCCAAGAATTTCTCTACCGCAAGCTTGGCCGCGACGATGACGTGGCAAACACCTGCAACCCCACCGCCCAACCGCGTCCACCAACATGGCCAGCACACCAACAACAAGCCCAGGCTTGAAGATCTGGCACTGGAACGCCAACGGGTTCCGGTGCCGGAAGGCGGTCCTGCAACAACACCTGCTAAGCATCGAACAACCACCGGACATCATCATGATTCAAGAAACCCACACAGAAAATGTCCCGTCCTTGCCCGGCTACCGTGCACACGCCAGCCCCCCAAGCGTTCGAGATTGCGGTAAGGGAGCGGCGCAGGGCGTGTGCACTTTCGTGAGAAAGGGACTCACCTTCATCAAACACGATTACTTCCTTGGCCGCAGCACCATCGAACACTGCGCGACCGAGGTGGTAATCGGCAAGAAGCGGCAGGAGGCCTTCCTGCTCGTGAACGTCTACAGCAACCCCACGCACAGACAACAGAAATTCAAGGCTCTTCTGCACAAAGCTACACGGACGGCTCCGAGCGAAACAATTGCTATCTGCGGGGACTTCAACGCCCCCCACAAAGAGCTGGGATACAGTCGCACAACAGTCAAAGGGCGGGACCTGCTCGACGAAGCCACGAACGCCACGAACGCCGACGAAGCCACGAACGCCAGCAAGTGGACAGCAAGCTGGCCCACATGATAGAAGCGCGACAGTCGATGCAGCGTCGGTGGAAGCGCCAACGGCACAACCGCAGGCTCCGAAAACGGGTGGCGGAGCTTGGACGAGCCATCGAGAAGTACAGTCAAGACCTGTGTACGCAGAGGTGGTACGCGGCATGCAGTGCTGCAGACGGCCAACTCCACAAGGGTCAAACCTGGAAACTCCTTCGACATCTCCTGGACGACACGTCGACCCGGGGATACCAACAGCACAGACTGTCCCAGACCATGCTCACTGCAATCAGAGAGCTGGGAGAGGAAGAAACGGTCAAGCGGATAAACGCTAAGTACCTGCCCAGCACAGCAGCCGAACAACACGAAGAATACCAAGGCGCGGCCAACCCGACCGTCGATCAAGACATCGAAGAATGGGAGGTACGCGCAGTGCTGCAGGAACTCAACTGCAAATCTGCTGCCGGCCCGGACCAGGTCCCCAACAAGGCCCTGCGAAACCTCAACGACGGGGCGATCGCTGCCCTCACACAGTACTTCAACCGATGCTGGCAAGCGGGAAAACTACCCCCACAATGGAAGACGGCCCGGACGGTCCTGATACCCAAGCCCGGCAAACCACCCAGCATTGAGAACCTGCGCCCGATCTCTCTTACATCGTGCGTGGGAAAGGTCCTTGAGCACGTTGTCAGGAACAGATGGCAACGCTAACTAGAAACCGAAGGCCTCTACCCCGACACCATGCTAGGGTTCAGGGAGAAGCTCAGCACCCAAGATGCAATGCTGTTGCTGCAACACGAGATCCTCGACTCGTCCGTCCCAACCCGCGACAACAGGTCGGTGCTGGGCCTCGACCTCCAGAGTGCCTTCGACAAGGTGCGCCACTCGGCCATCTTGGCGCAGGTCTCCAGGCTGGGCATGGGACGACGTTCGTACAACTACATCCGGGACTTCCTGTCTGAACGAACCGTGAAGATCCAGCGGGAAATTTACAACTGTCAGAAAAGGCACTGGGGAGCGTCGGTACCCGCCGGGGCTCCGTCATATCACCACTCCTTTTCAACCTCGTCATGATCGGCGTGGCCAACCGACTGCTCTCGGAGGTCCCACAAGTCCGCTATACCATCTACGCGGACGACATCACGCTGTGGGTCCCCGGGGGCAGTGACGGCCACATCGAGGAGACGCTGCAGTCAGCAGTGAACGCTATCGAAGACCACCTGGACGGTACGGGCCTCAAGTGTTCGCCGCAAAAATCCGAACTGCTGATCATCCCTCCATCGGGAAGGCACCGCAAACAGGCAACGGAAGACTCCGCGAAGATCACTCTTTACACGAAAGACGGCACCGTCATCCCCAAAGTCAAGACGCTCCGGGTCCTCGGCATGTTCCTGGAGGCCAACAGAAGCAACGGCACCACAGTAGACCGACTCACCACCAAACTCGGGACGGCCACCCGTCTCATAAAGAGGGTAGCCACGAGACACCACGGAATGAAGGAAGCAAGCCTCCTCCGACTGGTCCAGTCCTTCGCCACCAGTCACGTGGCGTACATCGGTGCATTCTACTACTGGAAAGTGCAAGAACGAGACAAAATCAACGCAGCAATTCGCAAAACCCACAAGGCCGTACTGGGGCTTCTGAACTGCACCAGCACGGCCAGGCTTCTCGAGCTGGGGGTCAACAACACCCTCGAAGAGATTGCAGAAGCTCAACGAACCGCGCAACTAGAACGCCTCTCGACGACCAGAACGGGCAGGAGCATCCTCACCCGGCTGAACTTCGCAGGGGAAACAACACCACCCCAGTAGCAAGAAGCCGGAGTCTTACCGGTGGAAACCCTACAAAGGCTCAAGATAACACCGCTCCCCCGGAATATCAATCCCGACAACAACCCGGGGAGACGTGCCGCAAGAGCCAAGGCCCTTACAGACACGTACGCGAATGACACCGGCGCCCTCTTCGTGGACGCGGCCAAGTACGCAGACAGAAAAGACACTTACGTGGCAGTGGTGGTCAAAGCCACGACCGGTGACGTGTACAGTGCCTGCAGCATCCGGGCACCGTCGGCATGCCAAGCAGAGGAAGTGGCCATTGCGCTTGCCCTCACGGACCGTCGGTGCTCGATGATACTGAGCGACCCCCGCTCGGCAATCAAGAACTACGCCCGCAACTCAGTATGTGCCAGTGCAGTGCGCGTGGTACATTGCAGTGCAGTGAACGACTCGGTGCCGGCCACCTATCTGAGGTGGTTCCCGGCGCCTACAATAACTACAGGCAGCGGCAGCAGCAGCCATCCCAACCGCAACGAGACGGCGGACGCCGCCGCGCGAGTACTTACCAACCGCGCGGCCGCTCCCACCGCCCTCGCCTCGGCGGAAGGAGCGGCCTGTGAAGACTGTGATATGTGCAGTGATGACGACGACGAAACGGACCCACTACTCGGGTATGCGGAGGTGCTGGGCTGGTACCGGTACGGTCGCCGAACCATGCCCCCGCCCCACCCGGGACTGACACGCGAACAGGCGGTGTTATACAGACAACTTCAAACTAGATCCGTGCTCACGCCGGCGCTTGCGCGTTACGTGTGCCCGGAGGTGTTCGAAAGTGAAGTGTGCAGTGTGTGCAAAAGTGCTAAAGCAACTTTGACCCACATCCTCTGGGACTGTGACCTACATACGGAAGAAGCGGTCGCCTCTCCCGGGCGACTGCCGGAAGACATAGCTCGTGCAGTGTTATCGCAGGACTTGACAGAACAATTGCAGGCCGTCCAGCGGCTCGAGGTGGCTCTTGCCCGACAAACGCGTGGGGCTGAGCCGGCTGGAGACCGGGGGTATAAACCCCACAGGTCGACAGCGGGCCGGCCTAGCGGGAGTCGGGGAGGCAACACCCCGAAGACGCCTTAACTACGTTGGGTGGCGGGCGACCCTGCGTGGTCCTCCCCGCTACCTCCGCCGGACATTCTCAATAAAGTTTACTTCTCTCTCTCTCTCTCTCTCTCATGTGGCAGGTACTATATTGGCCAAACCGGAAGATGTTGGAATGTCTGTTTAAAAGAGTACAAGAATAAAGTAAGCAGTATTGCGACTGACAGCCAGCGGGCTGCCCATAGTAAAAAGTGTGTATCGGGATACCCGTGTTATCCCCTGCACAATGACATGATTGCTTTTCATTACCACCGGTCTGGACTGATGAGAGAACTTGTGGAAGCAGCTGAGATAGCATGTTCCGGTGATCAGTGTGTAAATAGACAGTCTATGGCTTTATTAAAGGTAGAGATTTATTTCTCGGCGCAGGTGGCACGTGACGCTTTTTGTCTATCGGTTTTCGTTTTGATGTTTTCTTTTCTTTCTCTCCTATTACGAGCCGGAGCTGTTTATATGCGCTGGTCCTGCAATAAGGCATTCGTTGAAAGTTAGCTCTTGTCCCGTCCTCACCTTGTCCTTTGCTTCTACTGCGTTGTGTTTTCTGTGTGGTCTATTATTGTTACACTCTTTCTTTCGTTCTTTCTTGCACGTCACTTTTTTGCTCCATGCCCTTGATTGGCACCTTGACAAAATGACAGATGCAATTCAATCAGGTAGAGCACCTAGCAAACTTCGGCTAAAATTTATCTCACTACTTGCATCACTACAGACTGTCACAGCCATCACTGACTCGGGGGAGGCGCCACACCACACTAATGAGAGGGTGGGGAGTGATGAGCGGCATCACGACTGTTCTTACAGGAAGCAGATGCCCTCACTAGTGTTAGAAAGTTATGGAAGCGCGATGCAGCTTCTCATCCATGACAGTTTCAAACAAGCAGAATGCCACTGTCTCTCTTCCCATCATCATTCCTTCCCTCGGCCTCGCCATCCTTGTCATGGTGGCCATTCCATTCAGCAAGATGAAGAGCATAACACTGCCCTCTCCAAAGGGGCAGTGTTATGTCACTCATGTCTCATTGACATGGAGCCTCCTTTAAGGAGTGCGTGTGTGTTTGCTTATGCATATACGTAAAATTGCATTGTGCCCTGTGATTCTTTAAAAGGAGAAATGGATTTTTTCTCCCTGCAATATCTTGCCTAACTGCTGCTGCACATTTTTTGCCAGGACGTGTTACTCCCAGGGAGCCACAAGCCAGGACGCAACTAATTTGGCGTAAACTTGCTACCACTGGTGTTATGTTCTTCCTGGAGCCCAACTACTGTTTGTTGTCAGCTGGGTAGAGTGTCTCGTCTGTTTGAGCTGGGTGCTAGAGCCAGGGCACTTGCGGAGTAAGAAGAAAGTGATTATTGAGGAGCTATTCAGTGATTTTGTTGCTCATGTTCTGCCAAAAGGCAAAAAGAAAAGTTTTGCAAATCACTAACACTGGTAAACTTTTTCTTTGCGTATGCGTATAACAGTACTTAATGGGCCTTTGTAGCATCCTGCACTGAATTTTATCATTTTAGCTCTGAAAGCATTTCTAGCCCTGTTATAAGGAATTTTAAGTTTCCATTGCTGTTAGTGCATACATTCAATGCAGCTTGCCCTCTTTTCTGTACAGCAGTTAAAATTTGTAGATTTTTAGATACAGTAGTTGCAGACTATCGGCTAATTAAACCACCTGGGTGCATTAAGACTGTGCGCACGAAGGTAATTTTATTTGCCTTCATGAGAAAAATTCCCCCGCATTTCCCCGAGGGGGAGTATGTGAAAGTGCGAATGCACGGTTGTCGGCCCGCTTGCGGCGCTTGCGCTCGGCCCCCGCAGCCCACCGCCTCGCCGCCTTCTCTTCCATCTCTTCCATCGGGTTTGTAGTATCACGTGTACACCACGCAGTTATCAAGCCGCTATAACGCCGCTGAGTCGCCAACGCACGCCGCTGACGACGTAGTTTGAATGCGTTAAAGATATAAGGCGCGTCACTAACGCTGATATCACGTCGCGTCCGTGGCTTGGTCGGTAGAGCGTCGCGCTGCGGCCGCAAAGTCCGCGGATCGAAACCTGGCGCCGGATGCTGTTTCTTTATAGAGAAGCACTGCGGACGCCGACGCCGCCGCCGACGCCGGCGGTGGATGGTTTTGGGTCGCTTATAAAGTGCATTCGCACTTAAAATGGCTGCACTAGCAATGCATGCCTCGTGCAATAATGACAGCGGCAGAGTGAGCACTTAGCTAAAAAATTGAGAAGGGGTGTATGAAAAAGTTTTAGCTTCAACCAGCTTTATAGTGACCTGGCCATGCTCGACGATTCCGCGCGCCAAATTTGTTTTTCCTTGTTTGGCTTTCTTTAGTTCCTTCCTATGCCAGTGCACCAGCTTGTGCTGCTTGTGATCCCCATTCAAGTGTCATGTGCAATTCATCCGGCCTGCCGTCAATAGTATTTCATCTCTTTCTCAGTTCGTTGCACTTATATTTGGGCCACTGACCCTGCGTGAAGTACACACCTATTGGTGGCCCGACGGTGTACTTCTGTGAATCGCTTTCTAAACGAAATTACTACTTGCTAGGTTACGAAACGTCTGCGCCTGGTCGGCGTCCACAGAATGTGCATTTGGATATTGTCCGCAAAAGGCGTCCACAATAGCTTACAATATCTTACGTACTCCTAGCATTCCATGTGTTAGAGAACGGTGCGCGCATCCATGACATTCTATGGATCGTTGTTCCATGACGTGGACAAGAAAGAAATAAACACGAAGAAGCACTTGGCATGCAGTGTTGCATATACTGCTTCAGAAAAAATAAAACAAGAGAAAAACATTTGGCACTTGGTCAATTCCAATTTCCTCTGGTTCAGTCGAGGAGGTGTCGCAGTAGCATGGCTAGTGATTCTGTAACAGGTAGCTGCAGCGAGTGTGCTGTCAGTATCGTCGGCTATTGACGGCATTGGCAGGGTGCTCATCAACGAACCTAGCCAAAAGAAACGCTTTCACGCTCCAATCCCGTTAGAATATGATTAGGGATCCTGTGCAATTTTCCTGAACTGATGGTATACTTTTCAACCCATAAATGTTGGCTAGTTGGTTCGAACAGTAAAACATAGTAAACGTGTGAACAATGAAACATGTAATCTCTTTTAAATTGTCCCCTCTTTGCCGGTATACTGTTGCATACAGCTAAGGAAGGCTAGCAGCGGCATGGCAAAGGCATTTTCCTTTTGTTTGGTTTCTATCGCTTTGGGGCGCGGATGTGGCTCAAAAAGATATCCAGAAGATAACTACATACACGATTCTCATCACCGGCGCCTTGACCAGGGTCAACTGTCGTATACCCAACTTGGCCGTTTGTTGAACTGGCGAGCCACCTCGAGGAAGATGCTGCAAGAGTGGCGCAATTTATACGAAAGAACCACAGCCCCTGAAGAAGTTTGCATCGACTAGTGCTCCCGCTGCTGGAAAAACATTATGCTCCCGCGCGAGAATGTCAGTGTCGCCACGCTTCAAATGGCCAATTTGGAACTGCTTTACAAAAATTCACGCGTTTTCGCACGTGCGCAAACGAGCGTCACGCCAAGAGAAAGCTTCTCCACGTAAAGCCAAATTTGGTAAGGGTTCTCAACGTTTGAATAAACAAGTATGTTCAAAAATTAATAATGGTAGTCGAGCAGGCAGATATAGTACCCGCAGGTACCCGTGTGGTTTAGTTGTGTACGTTGACTTGCAATTTTTTGGCACACTGACCCCCATTGTCGCCGGCTACCATGGAAAGGTCGCCATCTACGCTATCTGGCGCTTGTGTCTGTGTCCTTCTTTCTTTCGTCCCGTGTGTATTTTTTGCGCTTCACTCGTTACCTATGAATCCAGTCGGGGCTTTAGCCACGGCAAAGTAAAAAAAAAAACAGCACAGATAGGAAGATCCTTATATTCATGCTTTTTCACCTGACCATACACATAATCCACATGGGCTATATGTGTATTGTTGTTGAATTGTAGTTGCAGCGTGCCAGAATATAATTTTCAATGGGTACGTGCGTGCCTCTCGTGGCCATTCATATTGTTTTTTGTGCCTACAGTTGTTTTGTACACCTCAATGTGAGCACACAATTGACGCAAGTATACTTTTAATTGCAATTGAATGTCTCACAGCATAAAACCTACATTAGAGGTGTATGTTGGTGTATGTGTTTGTGTGCATTGGTATAAATAAAATTTATTTACGAGTGCGATTCTCTTTCTTGTGTTGCATCTTGCCATTATAGTTCGTATCTACTTGGCCAAGCGTCAGCTGTACAAGTAACCCTGACTGCCAGGTCCTGTTTAACAGATTGAAAAGAAAATATGGCAGCAAAGCAAGCCATCAAACCTCTTTATTTTTCACAAAGTGCGCACAGAAAATTTTTACTGAAGAGTTGTTAGTTGGTCTGTGAACGCTAGCTGGCAGAAAAGGTCTTCATTGCATTACTGCAAATTGAAAAGGCTCCCAGTTGTAACATGAATGGGATGGCAACTTGACCAATATGTTTACAGAGGTGGCACTTACACTGCTACCGCGAGCATTATCTACCTGTCTGCACTTTTCGTCTGAAAAGGCAATATCTGGTGTACACCATGGTTTGCTCACTATTGAAAACAATGCCCTAAATTCTGAAAGGCTGCAATAGAACCAAGGCCTGTCAAGGGAGAACTGAAGGGCTTGTTGGTACATCATATCGTTTGAAAACAGCACGGAAGACGGGATTGAGCAAGTAATAGGCTGCACCCCTCGGTTCACTGAATGCGCCACACTCACCTCTTACCGCGGGCGAAGGGAGAGGGAGATCTTTGAGGCCTCCCAAATCAAGAGGGAAGGGAGCGACTGTATCAGCGAACCATCCGTGGCACTGTTGGATAAGGAAATCGCGTACCTACGTGACTAGTCGTCTTCAAATCGTCACGCGGCGAAAGATTGTCGTTGTCATACTCACTATTCAGTTGCTATCAACCTTTTCTTGTCAAAATTTTCTTTCGTATTTTTATGTCTCTTTCCTTCTCTTCCCCTAGTTTTAAAGCAAAGCTTTCTACCTCTACCCCCCAAGGGTTCTTTCGCGACAGTTGGTGTCACCAGAAAACTCCAGCGAACAAATAAAAGAATTTACTGGCACCGCCGGGAATCGAAACTGAAACTAATAGACTAACAAAGCGAGAGCCCGTTGTCCTACTGATTCAGCTACGAGCCCACGCGAACACGCGAATACAAATGGTGTACTGACCAAGCACATCTACGGGTTTACTCCCTGCCTTCTCGCTGAATGCCACGCTGAATGTCACACGACCACTCACGCCCGTCTAGCGGCCCTGTGCGCACCTTGCTCATGTGCTAAGAGTTACAAAAATTAAAGGAAGCTCACACCAATCCATGGAATCTCACTTTTAGTACGCCAATGTGCTAAAGCCTGTGGCCTCCCGTGTTCACGTAAAAACTCACAGCTTCTTGTCGTCCGCCCTCACGCCAAATCAAGGAATACATT
Organism: Haemaphysalis longicornis; assembly: GCF_048455015.1. Classification (NCBI taxonomy): domain Eukaryota; kingdom Metazoa; phylum Arthropoda; class Arachnida; order Ixodida; family Ixodidae; genus Haemaphysalis; species Haemaphysalis longicornis. The sequence goes on from NW_027526203.1 coordinate 72,871,290, forward strand.
CAAATACTCCTTGATGACCAGGCCATCACTCCAAACCCTCAGCATCAAGATCCTGGGCCTACATTTCCAGGCCAACACCAAGAGTGACGTCTCCTTGCAGCGCCTCAAAAACAGCATTAATCAAATCATACACATGATCAGGCGAGTTGCCACCAAGAAGCGAGGCCTAAAAGAATCCGGTACCTTTAGATTAATTGACGCTTTTGTCCTCTCGAGAGTTACTTACGACAAACCCGTATCTTCTTCTCGACGAGGAAGACATAGAGATGCTTTATATAATGATTAGAAAGGCGGTTGAGGAGGCCATTGGTCTTCTCATGAGTGCGTCCACACTGAGGCTGCTTAGCACGGGCTCCTCAACACGGTGGAAGAGCTGATAGAAGGCCATCTTTCTAACCAGAAGGTCCGACTCAGAACTGCGGTGGGTAATCGCATGCTTCACCAGATTGGTTGGGCAGCCCAGAAGGTCACTCCGCTTGACGTACTCCCAGGCTCTTGGTGACTAAAACTAAAGATGCTCCCTTTGCTTAGAAATATTAACCCCTCACATGACGAGGGTCAACGAAAAGCACGGGCTCAAGCACTAAACACCACCCTCGGTGGGGCTCATGCAGTTATCTACACAGACTTCTCCTAACATCGAGGGCAGCAACACGCCATCATCGTGGCTACCTCCAGAACCAACCTCCTTGCGTGTACCTCGCTTAGGACCCAACAAATGACGGCAGCAGAAGAGGCAGCCATCGCCTTGGCTCTCACTCAACCAGGGGTTCGGAGGGTAGTCACCGATTCCCAGCAAGCCTACTGGAATTACCAGTCGGGTTGGGTGTCCTGACCTGCACTGTGCGTGCTAAAAAACCACTCCCCAAACGGTTCCATTCAGCTCATCTGGACACCGCCTCACGCTTCAATGGAGGGCAACAAATACACCCAAACAAGCCTGCGATTTTACCTCCCGTGCTATGGAGCTGCACGAGGACAGTCACCCGCTTGTCACGTCCAGAAAGATAATCCAGCATTATCGCCTTCTGAGACAGACCGTGCCATCGCCTTACGCTGACCTTTCCAGAGAACAACAAACTACCCTACGGCTCATACAATCCGGGCTCCTTCCCACAGCCTACGCGTCTTTACGTAATGCATCCGAATCGCTACGACGCTGAATGTAAATTTTAAGTGCGAATGCACTTCTTAAGCGAGCTTGAAGCGTCCGCCGCCTTCCGCATAGCAACAGCTGCGGGTGCGCGCGCTCCTCGTCTTCCGTTGCCAAGGAAGACGAGGAGCGTGAGCTGTGCGGGGAACCCAAAACGCGAAAACACTTCCATTAGGCACCTCCATACATTCGGTGTATTGACGGTACGTAGCCGGGAACAGCTCTACCCACTTCGTGAAATGGTCCGTCACCACAAACAAATAACAATTACCACGGGGGCTGCGGGGGTAAGGGCCCATGATATCGCAAGCAACGATTTGCCAGGGGCTCTTACTCTCAACAGACTGCATCAATCCGGGCGGGCAACCGACTCGCGGTTTCGCTGTCTGACACACGTGACAGCTCCTGGAATACCTCATCACATCCTGCCTCATTTCCGGCCACGTGACAGTCCGACATAACTTCTCATAAGTTTTGCTGCCAGAGCTGTGACCAGCCAGTGCTGAATCATGAAAGTAACGGATGAAAGCCCTCCGAAGCTTACGCGGTGCAACCGGTACAACAGCTCGGAATGGGGAATTAGCTTCGTCATTGTCCTGCGGGATATACCGTAGCAGGAGACCGTCTTCCGCCAACACATATGTATCAAACTCAACGCTGTTGCTGGTGAGAGCAGCGCCCTGTGCCCCGACGTGCTCAATGATCTTGCGGCAGAATCCGTCGGCACGTTGCGCCGCGAGATCTGCCCTGCTCACCAGCGTACCCCAGCGTGCGTCAGCATCCACTGCAGCCACCAGCGTCGGCGCTTCCGCGTCGGAAGATGGCGGAAGGGGCGCGCGCGATAGCGCGTCAGCGGCTTGGTTCTGCGAACCCTTCCTGTACTGGATAGTAAAATCGTAGCGCTGAAGCGCAAGCACCCAGCGCGCAAGACGACCAGCAGGGTTCTGCAAACGCTGCAGCCACGTTAATGCCATGTGGTCTGTCTGAATGGTGAAAGAGGCACCGTCAAGATACATGTCAAAATTTTTTAGTGCAAACACAATTGCTAGACACTCACGTTCTGTGACCGTGTAATTGCGCTCAGCCGGAGTGAGCGTATGGCTAGCAAATGCGACCGGACGGAGAACGCCCTCAAACTCCTGCATCAGCACTGCGCCCAGTCCGTAGTCGTTGGCATCGGTCTGCAAGACAAATTGTTTGTTAAGGTCCGGTATCCTTAACCCCGCTGTTCCCGCGATTGCGCGAGACAGTGCTTCAAAAGCTTGCTGTTCAACCTCCTCCCATTGCCATTTCACGCCTTTCCGTAGTAGCTGGTTTAGCGGACGTGACAGCTCCGCACAATGAGGGATGAAGCTACGGTAAAAAGCTATCATGCCCAAGAAGCGCTGCCAGCTCCTAACGTCACGCGGGCACGGATACTCTGTAATTGCTTTCAGTTTGGCATCGTTAGGACGAAGGTCTCCGTTGTCCACGACAAAGCCGAGCAAGTCAACCTTGCTTGACGCGAGTTGAACCTTTTTAGGATTGATGGTGAGGCCGGCGCGTTTCATGCGGTCGAGCACGTCTCTGAGATGCACGAGATGCTCCTCAAAGGTGCGCGAAAAGACGACGACGTCATCTATATAGGCCATTGGGTATTTATAACGTACATTGTCAAGGACGATGTACATCAATCTTTGAAACGAACTCGGTGAGTTCTTCAGCCCAAAAGGCATGCGCACGAACTCGAAAAGACCCCTGTAGCATGTGAAAGCTGTTTTAGGAATATCATCAGGGTGTATTTCATTTTGCAAAAAGCCGCGTGAGCAATCTAGAGTGGTAAACACGCGGGCACCACCAAGCGAGGAAATGATGGATTCTGCGACAGGAAAAGGATATGCGTCTCTTACAGTTACGTCGTTGAGACGACGGTAGTCCACGCAGAGACGCACACTGCCGTCTTTCTTGGCGCCAACACGACTGGAGATCCATGGGCGCTCTGCGACGGCCGCACAACCCCCGTGTTCAGCATCTCGTCAAGGGCGACATCCAGTTTCACCTTCTTCTGGATGCTGAACGGCCGTGGATTGCAGCTCCAAGGAGGGGCGTCTCCCGTGTCAATGCGATGTTGAAGGACGCTTGTCCGCCCAGGGGCCTCCGTGAACATTTCAGCAAACGGCTCCAGCACATAGGCGAGCTGCTCCCTCTCATAGTCACTGCAAGGACACTCCTCAAGCAACTGCCTGATTTGCTCAGGCAACACGGATTTCGTTGCGACTGCGGCTGACCTTGCCACGGTACAGATATGCGTTGACGCCAGAAAAGGTATCAATTCTGCGTCGTTTCCCAATCTGTAACCACCTCCCGCCAAGACAAGCAGTAGGCCCTCGCGAATAATGAAATCCCGGCCCAAAATCATGGGCACCGGTAAGCCACGGCAGTACGTAAAGCGCTGCCGACACCGTCTGCTTGCGTAAGAAATGTGCAAGCGCACAGCACCACGTGTTTCAACAACAGCACCATTGGCCACTTGCAAACGGGTGCTGCATTGGCGCAACTTAACACCACGTGCTCGGCAAAGTTCAAAGACGGTATCACCAATGAACGACAAACTGCCGCCGGTATCAACCAATGCAGAAACATCCGTTCAAAGAACGTGAACAGCAACATGTGGTGCTATGGGCTGTGTGCGTGCTTCAACACAGCAAGCAGTGGGTAAAAAGCACCAGTCCTCGCCACCAGCCAATTCTGGGCCACTCAGCGATGGGTTAGTCACCATCATTGCCTCGGGATGCATTTCTTCATCTCGATGGCTATTTGTATTTCGGTGACCAGTCATCACACGGGAACACTCACGACGGATGTGTCCTGGCTGTCCACATTGGTAACAGCCGCCAGCTTTGTTTCCGTCAGGCACGTAGCCTCGCGACCCTCCCGTCTCGACAACTGGACGAGAAGGACCTCTGGAGTTCAGGGGATTTCGTTGCCGACCCCAAAGGGAGAGACTCGGGTCGGGGAGAGGTGAGCCTGCCAGTAAAGAGGGCCTGTTTTCCCAACGCAGGAACCCTGGCTCAAACCGCTGTGGTGAGTTCCTGCCATGGGCTGCACCATCTAGTGGTCTTCCGCGCTCCAACTGCCTGTCGCCAAGGGCAGAAGGATCTAGTGCACGGGGGGATTCAAGCCCGCCGCTGCCGTACGCAGCTGTGGACTTCGCTCTGGCGAAGTCTCAAGGGTGTCTCTCCATGTACAAACTGGCTCGATAGCTTCCCCTACTGGCGGAGGGGGTACATAATTCAGCTCCGACATGAGAGCTTCCTCGATATACCGACCTGATCGTGCTATTTCCGCCAGGCTCAAGTACTCACGACCACGTAAGTAAGGTCGGTAGCGCGGGTGGCATCGTCGTAAGACGTGCCTCACCATTTCTGCATCAGACGCACCCGGGATAGCTCTTTTGAAGAGCTCCTGGATAGCTGGAATGTATTCGAGCAAGCCCTCGCGCGGGTGCTGCGTACGTGCCTCCACCTCACGGCGGATGCGGTAGTCGTAGTCGGGAGGCAGGAACTCCTCGCGGAAGTGCGCCACGAAGTCGGCCCAGGACGCGAACGGAGCCTGCAGGCACCACCAGCGACCGGCGGATCCCTCCAGAGCAACTGGCAGGACGCGGGCCAGGACGAACTCGTCCGAGGCACCCGACGCCGCCTTGTATACGGTGAGGTCGCACAGGAAGTCCGCCACTGTCTTGCGGTCATCGTAGCCCATGAACCGTGGCACCGAAATACTCGGCTGGAACGATGGCCCGTGCTCGGACCCACCGCCTTCTAGCCCTAGACCCGCCAGCCGGTTGGTGAGGTTCTCGCAGAGGTCCATGATCGGGCGGAGCACGCCGACGAGCCCAGTGGTGTCCGCATCCCTTGCGGGCTCGCGCGGAGCAACCAAGGGGCTCCGTCAGGTAGAAGCTCCACGGCCAGACATGTCCCTGGGACGAAATGCTCTCGCGCGCAGCGAAGGGAACACGGGAAGAAAAAATGGTTATAAACAACAGAAGCCACTACAAAGGCGCCTCAAATTACGAGGAGGGCTACCGAAAAATCCCGAGAGCCACTGAAAAATGCCAACGTAATTCGCCCCGCAAAATGGCCACCGCGGAACAGCAAAACAAGGAAGAAGACCACAATGCCCTTCCCAGGAACCACGGCCGGCCCCACGTTGGGCGCCAAATGTGGTACCGGGGTTCTTGCACCCGGCCGCGGTTCCCCAGAGAGAGACACTGAGCCCCCTCAATCACACCTTTACTGGGAGTCCCGCTCCGCCAGGCTCCACTGCTCAGCCTATCCGGATGCACACACCTCGCCCAGCCGAGTCCGCCATGTTCTAACCTAGCCAGTCTCGCCCCACATCTTCATCCTCAGCCGGCACATGTCCATTCCGTGAGATTGTCCCCCGCCACTACTGTGGGATTGCCACAATATGCACGTCAAGGAAATTGATTTCTGTGGTTGATGAGGTGTAAGTGAATGCGATGCTTGGATGGGCCTTGTTGAAACACTCGATAAAGTCGATTAGGTCCTCCTCCGTACCTGTCCAAATAAGGAATACATCGTCCAAAAAGCGTTCGTAAAAAATGGCAAAATTTCATGGGTTGATAGGAATTTTGTTTCGAGATCGTTCATGAATATATTAGCGTAGTTGGGTGCCATTCAAATGCCCATTGCAGTGCCGTTTATTTGTAGGTAATATTGATTGTGGAATTCAAAGCTATTTAACTCCAGCACTAGCTTGGTCAAAGTTTCAATAACTTGTGGGCTTGGAGAATCGTGATTCCGATGTATGCTAAAGGACTCAACCAGGGCTTCAATCCCATCTCGGTGAGGTATATTTGTGTACAGAGAAGTTACATCTAGAGTTACAAGGAAGGCGCCATCAGGGAATTTCATGTTGTCAATTTCCCATAGGAAGTGGTTAGTATCACGAAGATACGCCGGATGGGTAGCAGGTATTTTCTTAATCAGGGAGTCTATGTAGCTTGATATTGGTTCGGTGAGAGTGCCTCTTCCCGAAAGTATTGGTCTACCAGGGTTCCCTTCTTTATGGACTTTAGGCAGCATGTAAAACCTTCCTGGCGTTGCGTGCACTGCTAAAGTGCTTCACAGAGGCGTGGCTCTATTTCCCCAATTTCGACAAGATTATTTAGTGCGGTTGTTATTATTTCCTGATGTTCAACAGTTCGATCTGCGTCAAGTTTTTGGTAGAAAAATTCGTTATTTAACTGACGGTGGCCTTCTTTAATGTAGTCTGGCTTACTAAGTATTACAATCCCTCCCCCTTTATCTGCCGGTTTTATGACAATGTCTGTTCGATCACCCAGTGCCTTGAGTGCTTCACGCTCCTCTTTAGAAAGGTTCTGGGCCCCTGGTTTGCGAGCGTTATAAGCCCGCAGGACGTCTCTTTGAACGGCCTCAATGTACGAGTCCAAGTGTTCTTCCCGCTCCGATTTCGGTGTCCACTGCCGCCCTACATTGTGGGAGGTTGAGGCAGTGTGCTCTTTCACCGGCTTATCGAAAAAAATATTCTTCTAGGCGCAAATCCCGTGAAAAATTGCTCAGATCTTCCAGGAAGGCAAACTCATTGTGTCGGCGAGTACTTGGGTACAAAATATCAGCCCGCGCGAGATTAACGACAGCTCATGAATAGTAAGCTGTGCCCCGGAGAAGTTAATTATGTTTTCATCTATGTTCTTTTGAGTCTTTGGCATTTATTTCGACTTGCAGGGTCGAATTGGGAGTGTAAATTTAAGTTGATTTCCAATTTCTGCGTGGTACAGAGCTGATTTGATTTGAGAAAACTCGTTGGAGTATGGAACTTTATTCCGTGACAATATTTTGTTTTTAATTCTCATCATTTCATCTGTCTTCTTTTTCTTGAAAAGTTCTAGTTCACTGGTCTCCAGCGCAGAAAGGACAATAGTATTCCTAGCACGAAACTCCTCCGCCCTCAGAGACGCGAGTGTATTATCACAATGATCCACTATTATTTTAGTTAGCTGAAGTGATGCGGAATTAAGAATTTCGTTCCAATTTTGTGTTTCACGTTCGTTAAAGGTATGCATCGATGGTGTTAATGATAGAAGAAGGCCCCGGGGGCGATCCCAGCCTTTAGATATATTTTGAGTGTGCGCACATCTAGGTCATGGCGCACCCGCTTGTCAATTGTTTTCCTTAGCATAAAAAAAATTAGGAGTCAGCAGCTGATCACGCGTGTCATCTGAGGGAGAGGAGGTCGGAACATTTGCGCTGCAAGGATGTCAATTCATGTAAATGCGACGTGCAGAGCCACAGTGTTTTCGGAGATCGTACCTTTTGCCGGTGGGGGTGGCAGGGCTTTTCTCATTTTCTGGATTGGATTCCAGCATTTCGCAGTCTCTCGCGCTCGGCTGGGGGTCAGATGGTTGTGGGCTCGTTGAAGTCCATGGGTTGAGTTCTGGTTTCCCGGGCTTGGGCTCGATCGCCTGAAGGCCTTCCGACGGAGGTGCGCTTGTGGCTGAGAGCCCTGGGTCCCTGCGTTGGGAATGTGCAGGTGCGCTGCTTGATCCGGCGATTCGTTTGGATGGTTGCGGTGCTTTACAAGGCGTTTGTGTTTTTAAAGACGATAGTCTTTCTTGGGCTACTTAAACCCAGAAATTTTGGTCTGTCTGTATGTCTGTATGTCTGTATGTCTGTCCGTCTGTCTGTCTGTGACCCGATTCAGCCACCCGGCCAAAGCAAAACAATGCCTGCGCAATAGTCTTATATAGTCACAGCTAAATCTACTCGTCTATGTCCGGTGGAATGTTCATACTTCTCAACATTGTTGAAGAAGAACAAGACATTACGCAAATATGAGACAACAAATCAATACAGAAGTGATATTTGCAGTGTTCCTTTATAAAAAAATCAAACATGCTTGAATTTGCGAAATTAAATACATCAACTGCAGAAAAAGAATTCACTCTGCCGTCGCCTGCTGTCGCCCGCGCCACTATAGCTTCTGGGGCCATTTTAAGAAATCAACCGGCAACAGTTACGCAAGGTTCCACTAGGTAGGTTCCACGTTCTGCTTGCAACGCACGTGGAGTAGGGAAACGCGGTTCTATAAACGCTGAAGTAGGGCGCCTCGATTAACGCGCGTCTTCGCCGTACGGCAGCGTTCGCATCGAGTCACCCGGTTTGGAGCAGTGGAACGCGGGAAATTTAAAATGATTTAAGCAAACCTTTGGCGTCTTTATCTTGGGAGGAGCGCGACGCAAGAGGAACAACATGAGAGGTGAGCGGGAAAGCGAAGGGAGGCATTCACTTCGCAAAAGCCGATAAAGACTATCGTCTTTTGACGGCATTTGCAACGAAAGGAGCAGATACGCGGCCAATTTTTTTTTTTTTTGGTAGCCCTAGAAGGAAGGCTGCAAGGTGTTTCCTCGGGTTTCCGCGTGGAGTCCGCAGACCCTGCGTAGCTCTTGTGGGGGTCAGAGGTGTACGCGCACTCCTAGACGTAAGCCTTCGGTGGGCGTGCGAACGAGCAACCAAGCTGGGCGTCGGTTCGCTACTGCTAGCGAAGGGACTGTTTGAGCTGAGCACCTGGGCGAATGTCGGTGTCACTGGCTGTAGCTGCCTAGTTGCACTGGGGCATGTGCGGTAGGCTGGATCACCCATGTGTAGGCTATTCTTTAAAGGGGCCCTGAAAGGCGTTTTGAGCACACTAAATGAACTAGCGCAATCGTTAGATTGGGTCGTCAACGTCATCTGTGCCAAGTATTACTCTTTTACGCGCAGCGGAAAGCTCACACTTTTGTTGCAAAGTTTGTCGCTTTTTTCTCACCCTTCCCTTCGTGTTTTTGGACGCCGCCATCTTCACATGTCTACGTCAACGATTCCCAGATGTTCGTCATGAGCTTTACATCCTGCTATTGGGCGACTTTTTCACGCACTTCTGGCAAAGAGATGAATGCAACACGGCCATAACCCGACATGGATATTCTCTTACCTGAGTACGTTCCATAAAGAAAGTGTTGAAGCCCCGTGGCACTTCTTTCGTGCAATCGCAGAGAACGCCCTGAGCCGAATGCCCGGGTTTGACGCACACATTTTATTCAACTTCAAAACAATCCAGAGATGCGTTTCGAGCGAACACAACGTCACGACATGCGTTGCAAGTCTCAACCGCGATTGACAGACTCCTCCTGTTGTAAATTCGGCACTCACGTCGCGCGCGGTTTGCGGGGACGAACCGCAAGTCACTTAACTCTGGCGCACAAGCCCAGATGGCTTTTAGCCACGCACACTGCACATACCCCATGCGAGGTTGAGCGGTACGTCGCTCGAGAAAGATAATCCAGACCATGGGAAGCACTATCCACCCGCAGTAGCACAACGTCGCATTTCATCGCGAAACAAAGGCGTCCACAACACACACACCATTGCCTCCTGTAATGCCAAACGCATATCGCACTTCCCAATGGGAGTGAGTGGTACGCCTGCAGTACCCACATGTCGCAAGGTGGGGCCCCGAGCTGAACCGGGATCACGAAACCGTAACTGACTTCTAGAGTGGTTTGTGCCTTGTTGCCAAGGCAACCGATGTTTGAGATTGTCAAAGAAATGGCGCTCGCTCCAGCGCTAGAAAGCTCACAGCCGTGGCGGAGCATGTTTTGCCAACTTTGCCGCTCTCCACCACTCGTCGCCCCAAGCTGAACTGATTGAAGCGTTTTGTGCACGGGTTCTGTATCGGTTTAAAATGTCTTTTTCACATTCCGCCGGCAGGAATTACCACCGCCGCTAAATAAGACCCGGCACCAGCGGGGCAACATCTGATACGGCGCTTTTTGGATAAACAGTGCGCGGTGCATCAGAGAACGAGCGCACAATCCTCCCATTGCGGCTGCGAGTTCGCCGCCGATAAAAAGTCCCGTGCCGCCGATAGAAACTGCACCAACGTACACCGCGAAAGGGCAAGGCCAGGCCACCGCACACATGCGGCCAGATTTTTCGTTCGCTTTTCCAGCCTTGAGCGGAGTGCGGGATTCTTGGTGTCAACAAAGCTTGCCCGTAGCAGACGGCAGTCGGAGGAGCGTAATAGCGGAAGTACGTCACCGCTGAGGAGCGCAGCATCATGGGAGGGACTGCTCGCGCGCCGTCAACAGCGGAGAGTAAGTTAAAAGGAGGAGGAAAATCGGCGCTACGGTAATGCGCGGTTTTTGATTTACGATTTCTCAGCTAATACTCATCGCTTTAACAAAATTCTTGCGGGAGGAGATTGGTAATACATTGCTTTATTTGGTTACATGTACATTCATGCATCGGCGGAAGGTATTCCAGGACCCCTTTAGGAGACGTTCGGGCTCGCCGGCGGTAGTTGGCTGGTGGCTCGGGGGCGCGTGGTCTCTCCAATCCCCGATTTGGGGTTTCCGGGTTCGCAGCAGTAGGTTGTACACGTTCCAGGAGAGCAGTGATACTCCCGTGAAGTTCGGGTGCAACCCATCCGCCGCCAACACCATCCGAGGGGAGAAGTACTGCATAGCGTGATCGAGGTAGAATACGCCAGACATTTGGTTGCACAGGTCTACGAGCCGGCAGTTGAATGTATAAGCCTCCTGGTTGATGATTCCTACTCTTCTCAAGTTGGGCTGGCGTAGTCGTTCGTTAGGGCCCCGGGGCAGCACCAATGACACAAAAATTGTTCCAATGTCCGGTCTTTCGGCCTTGATGTTGTGAAGAAGGGTAGGGTACCTTTGTATTGCTGTCTCAGTGCTCGTCCTCGCGATGTCGTTAGTGCCCACGTGAAAGATAAGGAGAGACACACCTCGTGGCACAACGTCCAGCAGTCCCCCGATGACGCCTTGATCCTTGACGCAAAAACTGGTGTCAGATCTAACAGTTGAACATCAGGAAATAATAACAACCCTCTAAATAATCTTGTCAAAATTGGCTAAATAGAGCCACGCCTCTGTAAAGCACTTACAGCAGCGCACGCAACGCCAGGAAGGTTTTACATGCTGCCTAAAGTTCATAAAGGGAACCCTGGTAGACCAATAATTTCGGGAAGAGGCACTCTCACCGAACCAATATCAAACTACATAGACTCCCTGATAAGAAAATACCCGCTACCCATCCGGCGTATCTTCGTGATACTAATCACTTCCTACGAAAAATCGACAACATGAAAATAGAAGAGAAAGCTTAGGAGAGGCTTTGGTGGCCACCGGCGCATTGGGAGAATTGTGGAGCAAGTTGCGTCGCTTTCTCATGGTCTCACGTAGCCACTGGCAACCGTGTTGTAACAACGGCAGTGAAGGCTGACCCACTGAGGCTCTCCCGTTGATATGCAATGGCTGGTAGGTGCAGATGGAGCAGACGACAGCGGGGCAAGCAAAGGTATGTGTTTGCAAAATACAAGCAAAAATGGAGGCCACCTAAAATGGCCATTCTGACTCCAGTAGCGGTAATGTCGGGGCTTGTCCTAAGCTTTTCTTTCCTCCATGATATTATTGGATGCTGCTTCACCGAAGAATTCCTATTTTATGTATTTATATATCTCTTCTCTTATTGTGCTACACATTTCTTGCCATTCCTCCTTCTTTTTTTCTAGATCTTGTGAGACATCTTTACCCACTCGGGTGAATTCGCCAATGACGACGACAGCTGCCGTAAGAAGCTTGGAGTTTTACTGCTTCCTTTTGGCTGCGACCCACAATTCTCCCCACTCAAGGGTACAGCTTTCGTCAGAAGCTCACAGGCAGTTCATCAATTCCCATTTGGCTTGTGATGGCAATACTATAGCCAGCCGAAATTTTCGCGCATCCATGCCATTGAATTGGCCAGGGACGATGACAGCTGTCGCCAGAGGCTCACGCTTGATTTATCAGTTCCCCTCCTGATTGCATTTTCAACACACCCTCTTGCAGGGACTTTGCGTTTGATTGAGCAACTGAATGCACAATAGTTTTTTGGTGTTGACATTAAAACAACACTTTTATATGTTACGAACAATGTAATGGGAACAAAAAAGGTGTGTGATGTCCATTTTCACTAACAATATCACACATTTACCACAGGAAGAGCGAAGTTCAAAGTTCATTTATTCAGTATTTTGATCTTGTACAGAAGGAGAAAATGCAAGGACAGAAACAAAAAGCTGCTCAGAATCAGCTTGACAAGGTTTCTGCCCCGTTGTTTCGGCAATGAAAAAAAGAAGTAGGAAAAATGTATACAAATGGTTGAAATTGTATAGAAATAGACCCTATGCAAAATGCGCCCCGCCATCTCACGCCGACTCCGGTAACTAGGTCCGCCATTTTGGTACGGTCGTTTGAAACCGAAACCAAGTAGCAACACATAGAAGGCGGACATTGACCGCTCTTGGTGATGGACTACAATGCCGGAGCATTGCTGCGTGCCGCAGTGCACGCAACGAGGAAATACCGGTCCAGATGGAGAAAAGGCACGTGAAGTTCCACGCTCTTGAACGAACTTTCTGACGCGAACTATGCCGGCGCGAGCAACCTTTGTGAGACGCTGGGCGCGGTGCGCTGGGAGCGAATAGTTGTCATTGGTTTGCTAAGCGCGGGATTTCGTAGTCGCTGTCCGGATGAAAAATACAGCTGCGTTGGAGTTCCGTGGTTCAGCCTTTGTATTCTAAATGAAGCCTGAGCGTGCGTCACATATATTTATGACTGACAGCGGCGCTCGAGCGGGGAAACAGTACCATACGTTGTCAAAATTAGGCTTTATTTCTTCACTCGTCCCTGTGGCTCTACGCCCGCTTCATTTCATTGTTAAATGGTACCGCTTAGCCTCTACACGAGCCTTTATCTTAACTAGGGCTGTTAACTTTTCTTGCCGCACTACGCCGTCACGGCGCGGTTGAAAATTTCCTCTGTGGCGGGCGCGCACGGTATCGGAGTATGTTGTCAGTATCTTTTCGGTGCATTTAGCCGCGTGTCGTTGCGGAAGTGGCGTACACTGTTTTATGATGATCTGACGTTGGAAAATTTGAGTTTCTGCACTTGGTTCCCGATTTGCCGGGCTGCAGGTTTGTTTACGTCAAGTTAACTTGTTGCCCATTGTCATTTCAGCCACGATTTATTTACTGTCGAATATTTTGCGACTAAAATACACTCACTCCTCTAGTTTGTCACATACTGCATGCACGCCTCCGACGTAATGATAGTGGCCATTGATGTAGGTAGCTGAGGCCATTTTCAAGTTTTCATAAAAAAAAAAAAAAAAAAAACCGGCCAGAGTTGCATCAGTCCGCAGCGCATAAGCCCGAGTGCTTTTCCTTTTTTTGTATCCACAGTGAAAAACCCAGTAAATTAAAATGCTTCGCTGATTTATAACGCGTGCAGTATAGCAAACCGTGTATATAAATGGAACAAAGGGAAGCATTCGCGCACCCCTGCATGCAGCGGTCTAGTAAACACGACGTTGCCCAGCCTCTGCGTGCTCGCGAGATGACCACGGCGTGATGTGGCTTGAATGCTTGCTGGTAGCTCATAGGTGACCCACCAGGTGCCATGCCAGTCCTTGTTTCTGTTACTGTGGGGGGTGATGAAAGCAAAACTGAGGCAAAAAACCCATTCCCAAGGCTACCAAGTTTTCTCCCAAGCGCTTGCACGGCACTTTATTGCTGCTCGCATTGCTCCTGCACTCGACGTGCGCCGAACAGACGCATCGGCAAGGGAAGGGAGGGGCCATTTTCTCGCGGGCTTCTCCAGTCAATGTCTTGGACACTCGCTGGCTTGATGCCCTGCTGTCTCAGACGTCCCCAGTTGTGGCAGCTGTGCACGCAAGCTCCGGTGGCGCCTCTTTAAAACCTTGGGATTGCAAGAGGACAAGTAGGTGACTGCATGCTCCACTGCAACCCGCCGGGCACTCGCACGCTGCCTCCACAATCTCCCCACTGTCCGTCTCAGAGGTGAGGCACACAACATAGGGCCGGCCAATTTTTCTCTGGGAGCGAAAGCAGCTGCTGACCACTTGGATGAGGCCCAACCTGCAAGAACAGAGAGAGTAACAGTAAATAGCACTCAGGGAAGAACAGGACTAGTCCGCTACAGTTTATGCTAAAGGGACAGAGCAGAAAGCAGTGGCCGCAAGGAACAGACTCAAAATGACAAGATTTTGTGTCTTGCTTAACACTGTTGCAAGGGCAATAATCTTCACCTCAAACAGCAATGATGTCAAAATTGTTTTTCAAGTTCGAGCGTGCAAGTATCGCTGCATGCTTTGTTAATGCAGTTTCAAGAGAAGGAAGTTTAACATTTATAAACTTCACCGTGGGTAATGATACCAGTTTCCGCATATTCGTGTTCTTCATAACTTAAGCAAGCAATAATAGGATTATCTGGAACTTACTTCCAAAACCTTTCGAGATAAACAGGTAAACATTCGGGCTATACCGATGACCCATCGAATTAAAAAAAAATTTAGTTCAGTGAGTTCGAGCTAACGAGGTTTTACGGTATTATCTGTTCGGGCGCACTCAATAAATGCGCTTTAGAAACTACCACAACCACCCCACTGCCGAAAAAGGACAAGCCAGACACACAAACAGATTTTTGCGGCAGGACAAGCGCAATAAATAATGAAAATACACACAAAAAAAAGAAAAATCAAGGCGCATGTGCGCTTTTGTAGTTGACTTTGCCGCAAAGTACGAATGCTTTGCGGCAAACGCGCGGGCGGACGACCGTCACGGAAAACGGCCGCAACCTTTCCGTAAACATCTTCGCCAAAAATAATCCCGTAAATTCGATGTACGCCATTTCAATCCACCCACTAGCGGCACGGTCTGGCGATTGTCGCTTTCCTCTTTCAGGGTTACTGCAACAGGGTCCCCGCTACGCATTTGCATGGTAAACAACGGTGAACAAAGTGCTATACAAATGCTCATACCGGTTAACTCGCGTCAAGGAAAAAACAAACAGATTTACTTACTGGGAGTCGCACGTGTTTGTCCGCACCGATGAAGGCGAGCAATGCGGCTCGGTGGCTAGGCGGCATGCCTGCTGCGCTGGGCTCGGATGGGTCTTTGGCGCGGCAGCACGAGTGGTATGAGTCCTCAGACACACTCGGCAGCGCAGACGAGTCCTTCGTCCACAATCCGTCGTCGAGACCCGGAAAACGCAGTCCAGTTTGAGCCATACCGCGTTACCGTCACCTACTCTTCCACAGTAAACAATACGAGACTTCGCGATCGTCGCCCGCACCAATATGGCGGACGGTCTTGTTTACATCAGTGTTGCTAGATCACCAAGCAATTTCGCATAGGGTCTATTGTAAAGAAGTACATACAAAGAAGCATAATGTACATATGTATGTATGTGAATCCACATAAAACACGCACAATCTTTCACATGTACGCACAGCTTTGTATATATGTATACATACAAAGTAGACACGCACAC
This sequence comes from Haemaphysalis longicornis, assembly GCF_048455015.1. Taxonomy (NCBI): domain Eukaryota; kingdom Metazoa; phylum Arthropoda; class Arachnida; order Ixodida; family Ixodidae; genus Haemaphysalis; species Haemaphysalis longicornis. The sequence goes on from NW_027526203.1 coordinate 72,886,859, forward strand.
ACACACATACATACCATTATGTATGGGTGTGTGTCTGTCTGGTGGCCAGCTAGTGTTTCCCTGGTCACCATAAAAGTACTTTTCTTACTTGAAAAGGGTACCACAGCTGGGCTACACATTTTAGTTCGGCTTTTGCGATTGCTGCAAGGCTGGATTGTGGGGTTTAACGCGCCGACGCAATGCAGGCGATGAGGCGCGCCGTAGCGGAGGGCTCCGGATTAATTTTAACCACCTGGGGATCTTTATCGTGCGCCGAAATCTCGTACACACGGGCGTTTTTGCTCTTCGCCTCCATCAGAAAAGCGGCCGCCGCGGCCGGGAATCGAACCTGCGACCTCGTACTCAGCAGCGCAACGCCTTAGCCACTGAGCCACCGCGACGGGTCGATTGCTGCAAGGCAACATATTTTCTACATTGCTGGTGTTTAGTCTAAGGAAGCCTCCAATGTCAAAACAAAGTGTACCCATGTTGCCTTGCGTGACTTTGTGAGCATTTTAATGACACTCATCGTCGTCATCAGCCTGTCTACGCGCACTGCAGGGCAAAGGCCTCTCTCACAGATCTCCAATGATCCTGGCTCAGTGCTAACTGCAGCAATTGATCACCTCAAACCTCTTGATCTCATCTGCCCATCTCAGCTTCCGCCGCCCACTGCCACGCTTGCCTGCTCTAGGGATTCACTCTGTTACCCTTAATGACCAACAGTTATCTTGACTTCGCATTACATGCCCTGCCCCCGCCCCTTTCTTCCCCTCAATTTCTACTAATACGTCCTTAACACGCATTTGTTCACTGACCTACCCTGCTATCTTCTGGTCCCTAAAGGATTTCAAGGATTTCAAGAATTTTTGATTAAACGTTTTTCGGTACATACACATCGCCCGTAGTTATTAGTACAGCTGAGGCCCATTTAGCTGAGGCCCATTTATAGGTCTTCTACGGTCTGCCCAATATATATCTTCTCCACACGTGTGTAATGGCACAGCTGTCAGCATGCCTCCAGTGGCTCAAATTTACTTTCTGGCTTTGTAAAGCACCGTAACAAAATGAGCTAACTTGTAAGAACAAAACAAGAATGTGCAGTGCAACTTTCAGCCTTTATTTCTGCGTGGTTCATCTGAAATGAATTGAGCACACGATGGGCCGGGGCTTTTCACAAATTCCTTTTTCTGTTGGCAGTTTGTGTTCCGGGGTCATTATCAATTACAAGTGTGCCACACTCCGGTAGTGCGACTAGCAAACTAATGTAAACACTCACTGGGATTCGATCCCTTACTGTGCCATGTTTCGCTGCGTGTGAAAATTTACATGATGTTTGCCCAACGTTGGCCTTTAATAGTAAATGCAGCACTATCTTGCATCGTGCGGAGGAGTGTGGGAATGGCCAGTTCCTCAATGCGCTGTGACTTGACATTGTGTGCCCGGAGAATCCGGGAAATCCAAGGCACTTCTGTCACCATATAGCACATGCCATGAAAATGCCTGTGGACGCGGAGGGGGAGCTCTCAATTTAGAACTTTAAAATCCTACAGTGGTGTAGGGTCCCCGGTGTTTGCGCTATTGGTGCAACCAGTATCGCTACGCCCCATCTGCTCCCCTTTTCTGCACCTTGTATGCACCCCACTGTTACCGAAATCCATCACAGTGGAAAACGTCCGATGAGCGGCCCATATGCTTTGAGTGTGGGAACATTGACCATGTTGCACGACACTACCAAAGCTACTGGTGCCATTCCGCTTGAAACAGTTCTTGGAACCACCATTCCCCAAGTCTAGTGTCGCGTTGGTTGGCCTAGATTTACTAGTGATGTAGGACCCTCTATACAGAGTTTCTTCAGCTCCACGATTAGGCTGCTTGACCTCGCCCCAGTTCCGACAGCCTCCCTCCTCACAACTCCACTGGCTTTTCTTGCGAACTAACCACGGATGCGAGTCAACGTAATTCACCTCGAAACCTTCGGTGACACCCGCCGCGGTGGCTCAGTGGCTAATGCGTTGCGCTGCTGAGCACAAGGTCGCGGGTTCGATTCCCGGCCGCGGCGGCCGCTTTTCTGATGGAGGCGAAAAGCAAAAACGTCCGTGTGTACGAGATTTCGGCGCACGATAAAGATCCCCAGGTGGTCAAAATTAATCCGGAGCCCTCCACTACGGCGCGCCTCATCGCATGCGTTGCGTCGGAGCGTTAAACCCCACAATCAATCAATCAATCAACCTTCGGTGACAATGAGGTGGTACTTTAGGATTCAATAAAATGCCTCATTTGCATCCCTCTCTGACGCGGCCCCTGCATGGTTTGTGCTCGAAAGTGAGACACCCGCACGACGCGTTTAGAAACGTGCCAATTTTGTTGTATTTTTTGCTATGCAATAGCTCAAATGCGTTAATTTTATAGTGTGTCAAGCAACAATAAACAGTTCATGAATAACAGGCCTCAATTAGCGCACCAAGTTTGTGGTATGTTAGTGATTGGTATCACCTCCAGCACAGGACGCATATTTCCGACGGTTGTTACAGCAACAACAAGGGTGCGTAAACTGGGGAGGAGGGAGCCGTCTCAAAGGGACGTGGTGCGCTGGTCACATGTTCCTTCTACGTTTACCACGTATGAGCAATGGTTAAATTGAATCTAGCCAGGGGCAGAATTCTTCAGCCGTAAGCTGAACAGTATTTGCTACCATCATATCCATGTTGTCCACCTTCAGCCGTATACAAGGCCTGCTCGAAGCGAACGCTTTTGAAACGCAGAATCCCCCCTCCCCCCGTGTGTATAAAGAGAAGGAGGCCGTCACGGTGCGGTACAAGCGAGATTCTGTGGAGGCGTGCCATGCACATGTATTGGTAGCACAGGCAGTTGACAGTGTCTGTGAATTCATTTAGGGCAAGAAGGCGTTTTAAAGCAAAGCTTTCTACCTCTACCCCCCAAGGGTTTTTTCGCGACCGTTGGTGTCACCAGAAAACTCCAGCGAACAAATAAAAGAATTTACTGGCACCGCCGGGAATCGAACCTGGAACTAATAGACTAACAAAGCGAGAGCACGTTGTCTTGCCGATTCAGCTACGAGCCCACGCGAACACGCGAATACAAATGGTGTACTGACCAAGCACATCTACGGGTTTACCCCCTGCCTTCTCGCTGAATGCCACGCTGAATGTAACACGACCACTCACGCCCGTCTAGCGGCCCTGTGCGCACCTTGCTCATGTGCTAAGAGTTACAAAAATTAAAGGAAGCTCACACCAATCCATGGAATCTCACTTTTAGTACGCCAATGTGCTAAAGCCTGTGGCCTCCCGTGTTCGCGTAAAAACTCACAGCTCCTTGTCGTCCGCCCTCACGCCAAATCAAGGAATACATTCAAATACTCCTTGATGACCAGGCCATCACTCCAAACCCTCAGCATCAAGATCCTGGGCCTACATTTCCAGGCCAACACCAAGAGTGACGTCTCCTTGCAGCGCCTCAAAAACAGCATTAATCAAATCATACACATGATCAGGCGAGTTGCCACCAAGAAGCGAGGCCTAAAAGAATCCGGTACCTTTCGATTAATTGACGCTTTTGTCCTCTCGAGAGTTACTTACGACAAACCCGTATCTTCTTCTCGACGAGGAAGACATAGAGATGCTTTATATAATGATTAGAAAGGCGGTTGAGCAGGCCATTGGTCTTCTCATGAGTGCGTCCACACTGAGGCTGCTTAGCACGGGCTCCTCAACACGGTGGAAGAGCTGATAGAAGGCCATCTTTCTAACCAGAAGGTCCGACTCAGAACTGCGGTGGGTAATCGCATGCTTCACCAGATTGGTTGGGCAGCCCAGAAGGTCACTCCGCTTGACGTACTCCCAGACTCTTGGTGACTAAAACTAAAGATGCTCCCTTTGCTTAGAAATATGAACCCCTCACATGACGAGGGTCAACGAAAAGCACGGGCTCAAGCATTACACCACCCTCGGTGGGGCTCATGCAGTTATCTACACAGACTTCTCCTAACATCGAGGGCAGCAACACGCCATCATCCTGGCTACCTCCAGAACCAACCTCCTTGCGTGTACCTATAGCTTAGGACCCAACAAATGACGGCAGCAGAAGAGGCAGCGATCACCTTGGCTCTCACTCAACCAGGGGTTCGGAGGGTAGTCACCGATACCCAGCAAGCCTACTGGAATTACCAGTCGGGTTGGGTGTCCTGACCTGCACTGTGCGTGCTAAAAAACCACTCCCCAAACGGTTCCATTCAGCTCATCTGGACACCGCCTCACGCTTCAATGGAGGGCAACAAATACACCCAAACAAGCCTGCGATTTTACCTCCCGTGCTATGGAGCTGCACGAGGACAGTCACCCGCTTGTCACGTCCAGAAAGATAATCCAGCATTATCGCCTTCTGAGACAGACCGTACCATCGCCTTACGCTGACCTTTCCAGAGAACAACAAACTACCCTACGGCTCATACAATCCGGGCTCCTTCCCACAGCCTACGCGTCTTTACGTAATGCATCCGAATCGCTACGACGCTGAATGTAAATTTTTCTCAGAAGTAGGAATACTCCGCCGCGTAATCGGGGTGTGCGACTTTAGCCCTGAGCACCCTCCTCTCTTTCCGTCAACTACACAACAAGAGCAATGGGAGATGCTGCTGTCCAGGCCCTCTCTACCTACCCAGCTTCAGCGGGTGGACAGAACACAGGCCGCACGGACTGCATATGGGCCCCACAGAAGAAGGAATCACTCCCCAAGGCTGCACTCTGGGCCGTTCAGAAATCTGAACAGAAGTATTTCTTCCTCCTGCTTCTCAGCCGCAAGTCTCGTCGCCTCCGTCCGCGGCGCAGAGACGGAGAAGTCAGATTGTCTAACACCGGGTTGGAGCTTACTTTGATTTTATAAAAAAATGTTTCCACTCTTGCTACACCAATACAACTCAACCAAACACCGTTCATGCATCATGCATTGATTTAACCTTACCAAGAATATCTCTTTGAACTAATAAATGGTGTGGTTAAGTGCATTTCACTCCTCTCTGGTTTTACTATTTGTAGAGCGATGTGAGTGATTTTAAGTGATGTCGCATGAGTAATCGTTATGGGTGCCGTTTACAGCTTTTCTTTCCAAACACATTCACGGGGTGGATCGGCACGATTTTTTTTTCACTGCGAAGCTGTTTTCGGCTAAAATCCCTGAGTCCCATGCTGGCAGCAACTATAAAATTGATCAAAAATAAAAAAGGTCTTATGGCCTCCATATTTTAATATAGAACGGTTGGGACCCTTTGGCAACATTGTTGGGTCCTTGTGTGCCCTGTGTATATATCTTTTCCTTGATTGAAATAAAAACTGATTTATATTGCCCATAAAAAATTGGCTTCCCAGCAATGCTTTTGCAGTTAGAGGTGAAGCCAAGTTTAAGGGGATTGGTGAAAGCCTGTTTTTGCAACCTGGCTTTTCACATTGTGTGTAGCACAGTGAAGCATGACCGAGGGAGTATGCCGGCCCCACTTTATACTGTTCATCAACCGCCGCGTGTTGATTGATTCGTGTACACTCATGGAGGTACACTCCTCGCCGCGTCTCTATCCCCCATTGCGCAATATTCCGCAGGCTCTCCGGCGGCCTCCGGTGCGTGATTGGCGTCCCACCAATCGTGTGTGTCCTATATCTGTGGCGTAGAGATTCGCCCACTGTTCTTATAATTCACCATAGCAAATCTAACCAGAGTACCAGCTTCGCTGCATTTTCCCTGCCCGCGCTTCCCTTTTCCTCCTTTTCCCACACCCACCCACTAGGAGCAGGCCCTGCGGAGCTAGATCCTGGTGACCCAGACCATACTCGTCTCAAGGGCCCAACAGGTCACGGAGGGCAGGCCCTCTGCCACCCCCACCCCCAAAGATTCCGAATCAAGAGGTCCAATGAGTCAAGAGGTCCAACGCGTCAAAAGGTCCAATATTGGACCTTTTGACACGTTGGACCTCTTGTCTCTTTGGACCTCTTGGCTCACCGTGGACCTCTTGACGCGGCTTAGGCGAGTCAAAAGGTCCAACGAGTCGAGAGGTCCAAGCTGTAACAAATCACCGCAAGCTGCCAACCGCACTGCGTGAACGTTTGTTGGCACTGCAGGTTCTATAAAGGATGCTACACTATCTATTAGGCGCCAAGCAGAGCTCGGTAGACGCAACCGAGCACAGCGTTTTGTTATTCCCACCTACGCAACAGTGTTGGGTTAGGTGCGAATAATGCGAGTAAATAATAATTTTGTGGGCTGTTTTTACAAGGAAAGAACGGCGTTTATGCAGGTTACAGGTAATAATAAAAATACCGATACTAAATATCAAACGCTGACGCCTCTACGGCAGGGCCTGTTACATCAGCTGTGCTGTGCTTTCAGCGCGCTGTCGGAAACGACGATGCCGCAGTAACAAGTGCATTTATTTATTAGAAATACCTACATCGTCCATTCCTGGGGGGGGGGGGGGGTTGAGAAAGAAAAAAAAACAGCAAATTCAAAATAGCAATTACACATAATGCTAAAAAGAGAACGAAGCACAAAAAACCCAACAAAGCACGAAATGCAACTGGAATGCAGCATTTATTAAAAGAAACCAGCACGTTAATGAAAGAACAATGACGTTCTCCTGTTTCCTAACTACACCTTTCTTGAGTAAAATAATTACCATAGCGCTGAAGGAGTAGCTAATTCACAGGGTGTGTCGGCGTTGGGAAGTTACTAGATGGAAGCTGAATTATTTTACTTTACAGGGACGAAGAAACGCGTAATCTGTGCTACGCGTTGAAAGAATATTAATTCGGTTTGGGGACTACAGCATTCGGCAACCTTTGAGAGGGGCCCCGATCGCTAGTCAAGTTTAAAAAAAAAACAGAACACACGAGATCCAAGGACTGGTCAGAGTTACGCAAGGAAGTATTGGTGATTAAGAGTACTGAGATACTAAAGTGGAAGGCTGAACGCAAGATGCTGAAGCGAGAATTTCTATAGAATTAGTATAATACGTGTCATAGAACGCATATGCTGGAACACAGACCCTAAATTCTAAAAGACCAAAATATGTCACTCAAGCAGTTAGTAACCGTTACCAGGAACCGTTGTACTCTATTTACACGGCTGACGTAACCGCAGTTACGCTTCACCGTGGTTACTGAACTTTAACCGCGGTTATTACAAACTGCGGTTTTGGCTGTCACACGCGAAATTCCAAGTGTGGTGACCGCGGTCACTTGCTTGTCAGCGTAACAAAAATAAATGACCACACTTTTAACTTCACGATAAAAAACAAAAGAGAAGCAGAGTAGACAAAAGGAAATATCTTTAAAGCAGTCGCTTCAGAGCCAAACGCAATGCAGTCGCGCGCGGCGAGGAGAGGGGCTTCCCCAAAAGCTCGCAACCGGCTTGGTTTGCTCAGGTCTGCTCGGTGTTGTGAACTTTAGGCTCAGCATCGCGGTGGATATTTGACCGCCGCTATCTCTACAACTGTGAATTACAATATAAAGCAGAATTTTTCACCGCACTAACTTCCACTTTCTCGCATGTGGAAGTTCTTTTCCAGGTATACGAAGAGCGGCGATAAGCTGCTGCTGCCGTGGTATGGGCCGGTTCGAGCCGCTTGCAGTTCCGTGCGGGCAGGCGCGCCGGCGTGTTCGCAGGCACGGCCGACGTGCGCGCCGATCGTTTCCGAGTGCTGAAAACACTTCACGATTGCCTGGTTTATCCTTTTTTTTTTTTTTGTTAGCGGACGACGCGCGGAATTCACAAATTTAGCACGGCTTTTGTCGTAGTTGATCGGTTGGATCGGGAAACGAGCCGCTGCTGACGGGCAGTCGCGCTGCTTGCGAGAGCGACGCAAAGAACGAAAGCGCCTCTTGGGCACAGCTTTGGGGCGCCAGCTGTTTAAGAACCTTCGTCTCCTCCGAACGCCAGGTGATTTTTTTTTTCCTGCCTTCGCTGATGCGCCGCCACTTGCGTCCGAACTGACTTGCGCGATTTTGAGCACTGCGGCTGCGGCAACTGCGGTTAGCGTGACTGAACTGAGGTGGCCAAGCTCAGTTTGTGATAACCTTGGTTAGCGGGGTAACCGCAGTTTCGTCTGCCGTGTAACGCAGCAAACTGCGGTTTTGTCTAACCGCGGTTCGCTTGACCGTTGTTAATCAGTAACCATCACACGCACCCATTTATAGCAATCTAAACCCGCAAAACCTAAACCAGATATTACTAGGACATTTTATTGAATCAAACGATTTTATAAAGTGAGCTGAAGGAGGCTCGTTGGACCTTTTGACACGTTGGACCTCTTGACGCGTTGGACCTCTCGACGCGTTGGACCTCTTGACGCGTTGTACCTCTTGACCCAAATTGGACCTTTTGACTCGTTGTACCTCTTGACTCGGCTGTCACGTGACTATTGGACCTCTTGTCTCATTGGACCTCTTGACTAGAAGCGGCCCCCAAACCCCCTCCCCCTGACCCAGCCGTAAATAAAGAGGTTATATCTCTCTCTTTCTATTCACCAGGTGGAAGGCCTGTGACTTTTGTATGCCGGGTCTGGTAACGGTAGCACTCACGATAATTTTGGGAAAACACTGAATGACAACGAAAAGTTGACAGCAAGAAAAAGAACTCGGGGTTCACTGTACCGTCTCCACTCCACAGTTCCACTGGTTGCTGTAATTTTGTAGAGGTTTTATCCCAACATATCGGGAATATACCGATCCAACTTAAGCCACCCACGTTCACTAGTTTTTCTGTTATTTCGGAATCCTTTGAGGGCGAATGACAGAACGAGTTGGGAGGTCGCCGCTGAGGCCATGGGCACAGCTGTCATCATCAGCAGCCCATTTTCCGCAGCAGAAGTGCAGAAGAGAAGAAGCTGCAAGAAACACCGTTTGCTGTGAGACGCGGATTTCGGCAGCATTCAACGCTTGCGAGCTTCTTATTTGACCAGCTGTGTTGATACAGCAGACTATATTTCTAAAAAAAAATCTCGCGCCAATCCACCCCGTGAATGTGGTTGGAAAGCAAAGCTGTAAACGGCACCCATAACGATTACTCATGCGACGTCACTTAAAATCACTCACATCGCTCTACAAATAGTAAAACCAGAGAGAAGTGAAATCCACTTAACCACACCATTTATTTCTTCAAAGAGATATTCTTGGTAAGGTTAAATCAATTCATGATGCATGAACGGTGTTTGGTTGAGTTGTATTGTGTAACAAGAGTGGAAACTTTTTTTATAAAATCAAAGTAAGCTCCAACCCGGAGTTAGACGATCTGACTTCTCCGTCTCTGCGCCGCGGACGGAGGCGACGAGACTTGCGGCTGAGAAGAAGGAGGAAGAAATACTTCTGTTAAGATTTCTGAACGGCCCAGAGTGCAGCCTTGGGAAGTGATTCCTTCTTCTGTGGGGCCCATATGCAGTCCGTGCGGCCTGTGTTCTGTCCACCCGCTGAAGCTGGGTGGGTAGAGAGGGCCTGGACAGAAGCATCTCTCATTGCTCTTGTTGGGTAGTTGACGGAAAGAGAAGAGGGTGCTCAGAGCTAAAGTTGCACAGCCCGATTACGGGGCGGAGTATTCCTACTTCTGAGAAAAATTTACATTCAGCGTCATAGCGATTCGGATGCATTACGTGAAGACGCGTAGGCTGTGGGAAGGAGCCCGGATTGTATGAGCCGTAGGGTAGTTTGTTGTTCTCTGGATAGGTCAGGGTAAGGCGAAGGTGCGGTCTGTCTCAGAAGGCGATAATGCTGGATTATCTCTCTGGACGTGACAAGCGGGTGACTGTCCTCGTGCACCTCCATAGCACGGGAGGTAAAAGCGCAGTCTTGTTGGGTGGGCGTATTTGTTGCTCTACATTGAAGCGTGAGGTGGTGTCCAGATGAGCTAAATGGAACCGTTTGGGGAGTGGTTTTTAGCACGCACAGTGCAGGTCAGGACACCCAACGCGACTGGTAATTCCAGTAGGCTTGCTGGGAATTGGTGACTACCCTCCGACCCCCTGGTTGAGTGAGAACCAAGGTGGTGGCTGCCTCTTCTGCTGCCGTCATTTGTTGGGTCCTAAGCAAGGTACACGCAAGGAGGTTGGTTCTGGAGGTAGCCACGATGATGGCGTGTTGCTGCCCTCGATGGTAGGAGAAGTCTGTGTAGATAACTGCATGAGCCCCACCGAGGGTGGTGGTTAGCGCTTGAGCCCGTGCGTTTCGTTGACCCTCGTCATGTGAGGGGTTCATATTTCTAAGCAAAGGGAGCATCTTTAGTTTTTAGTCGCCAAGAGTCTGGGAGTACGTCAAGCGGAAAGACATTCTGGGCTGCCCAGCTAATCTGGTGAAGCATGCGGTTACCCACCGCAGTTCTGAGTCGGACCTTCTGGTTAGAAAGATGGCCTTCTATCAGCTCTTCCACCGTGTTGTGGAGCCCGTGCTGAGCAGCCTCAGTGTGGGCGCACTCATGAGAAGACAAATGGCCTGCTCAACCGCCTTTCTAATCATTATATAAAGCATCTCTATTATTTCCTCGACGAGAAGAAGATAGGGGTTTGTCGTAAGTAACTCTCGAGAGGACAAAAGCTTCAAATATTCGAAAGGTACCGGATTCTTTTAGGCCTCGCTTCTTGGTGGCAACTCGCCTGATCACGTGTATGATTAGATTAATTTTTTTAGGTGCTGCAAGGAGACGTCGCTCTTGGTGTTGGCCTGGAAATGTAGGACCAGTATCTTGATGCTGGGGTTTGAAGTGATGGCCTGGTCATCAAGGAGTATTTGAATGTATTCCTTGTTTTGGCGTGAGGGCGGACGACAAGGAGCTGTGATTTTTGACGTGAACACTGGAGGCCACAGGCTTTAGCACATTGGCGTACTAGAAGTGAGATGCCATGCATTGGTGTGAGCTTCCTTTCATTTTTGCAACTCTTAGCACATGAGCAAGGTGCGCACAGGGCCCCTAGAAGGGCGTAAGTGGTCGGGTAACGCTTTCACGTGGCATTCAGCGAGAAGGCAGGGGGTAAACCCGTAGATGTGCTTGGTGAGTACACCATTTGTCTTCCCGTGTTCGCGTGGGCTCGTAGCTGAATCGGTAAGACAACGGGCTCTCGCTTTGTTCGGCTATTAGTTCCAGGTTCGATTCCCGGCGGTGCCAGTAAATACTTTTATTTGTTCGCTGGAGTTTTCTGGTGACACCAACGGTCGCGAAAGAACCCTTGGGGGGTAGAGGTAGAAAGCTTTGCTTTAAAACAAAAGGTAGAACCATGTTTGTCATCTTTTTCCTAATCTACAAACAATCCGTCATTGCACATATGCTCGCAGTCTTCTACTGATTCGTTTGACGTGTCGCCATGAGGTACGCAAAATGTACAATCGAAGCAGTTATGCTTGCTAAACGAAAATTTTATCGTGAAGAAAGGCTATCTACACATAACGACGATTGAGAACAATGAATGCTTTCCCACTAAAGAGAACAAAAGTCTTGTTGAACGTAGTAAACAACAACGGCAATGTGCCCTGAATACGGCTATAATGCATGATTTTTTTGCAAATTTATTGCAGATGTCTGAATTGGAGGAGGCATTTGAGAGCGCCGATGAAGATGTCGAAGAATTGAAGGGGAAAAAGCGTGGGTTTGGGTGAACAGCGTCTGAGAAGCTGGGCAGGATCAAGGAGACCGAGTCGCCCGTTCGCGACAGCAAAGACAGACGGGCTGACTTCTGAGGCGGCCAGCGGAACCCAAGGTGCAGCGGACAACGGCGTCACGGAGACGACATCTGTTGCAGAAGGTGATAGCGATGCGAAGACCGAACCGAAGAAAGACGCAGCCGAGACGCCCGCGAAGGAGAAGGAGATGAGCGTCTTTGAGCGGCTGGCGCACGCTGCTTGGAGAGATGAGGTTTGTTTACCTCCTCTACGCCTCCGACAACACACACGCACGTTAGGTGCGCGCATAGGATGTGCGGGCAAAATCAGAATTTTGATGCCAAATTTGCAAGCTGCATGTTATGTGGGCTGCCCACGAAGCTTTACAAGTACGCTCAAGGTCACGCTTTCTCGCAGTGATGCACTCACTAAAAAACAGTTTGGAAAAGAATCGAAGGAAATTAGAAAGAAAGTGAACGGAACGCTGGTTACTGGCTTGGTGCGTTCACATGTTTTCTATGCTTATTCACACCTTTACACACAGTTGCTGAAAGGGGGCTCTTTATTCGTTTTCAAGCAAGGGCCAACACGCATTGCCTTTGCTGGTCTTGTCACAATACTTCTTGTGTTGGTGCTAGCTGGCTAACTTACAATTGTAAAGGGGCCTTGAATGTGTGCACGGTAAAACTACACTTCTTTTTCTGGGCGAAAGCTTAATTACTCCAGGCTAAAACACAGAAAACGCCTTGTTCCGTCAATGTCTCTTGCCTTCAAGCCGAAGCTGACCTTCAAGCTCAGCCAAGGTCAAGCCAGTTTCTCGTGCAGATGCAAAGTAAAAGCACCTGGTCGCTCGTTCATTCCATGGAGGGGTGGGAAGGGGGGGATAGGGCGAAAAAGTAAGGGCCCGCACCATCAGGCAATGATACAAGGAGGTGCTGGCTGCACCCAAGTTCACTGCACATTTGTGTTTGACTGGGCCAAGCAGCATCTGTGTTTTGTCTTGTCACTGTGTGCTCGTGGCACGAACACTGAGCTATCACTAAGCAAACGTTTTTGAACCACATCAAGAGAGAGAGAGAGCGAGACAAACATTTATTGTAGTAATGAGCAGGAGGATGTTATTAGGGCCTCCACCCAGTGAGAGGCATCCTTATCCAAGATGCCTTGGAGCAGGCTGGCCGTCTGGGCCCGTTCCACCAGTTGGCGCTGGCCCGCGAGAGCTCGGAGCTGTGAGCTGCGCCACCCACTGCTCATAGGTAGGGTTGGCATTTGGGTTTAGAGGGGGGGGGTCCATTGACACTCCCATACCACGTGGGGTAGGGTGCCAACAACAGGGCAGAAGTTACAGGTGGCAGGGTATTGGGTGGGGTACATAGCGTTTAGTAGGGTGTTATGGGGATACGAACTGGTTTGTAGGCGCCGGAAAGTGGTTTCTTCGTCGCGCGTTAATTGTGAATGAGGTGGTGGGAAGTTACGGCGGTCGTTTCTGTAGTGGAATAAGATTTCGGTGTATGTGTGCAGTGGTGCTGGCTTTGAGGCTGTTCGGTCGTTGCTTTCTCCCTCTGAGACTGCGGCAGATTTGTTGTTGTCAAATTATAACACGTGTTACTTTTACTGGAAGTTGCAAATATTTAAGCTAGATGCTTAGGAAAATAAAAAGAAGTATGGTGGTGCCCCAGTGACTTCTACACTTTTTTACTAGGGATACATACCCACTCAACCCATGACGGGCTGGCACAGGTATAACAGGGCCGCGACGTCTTCTCTGAGTGGCTCTTGTAAGGATGTAGGGATTTCAGCATGGTTCAAAGAAAAATCTGCTCGGCTCAAAGGCCATAAAGTGTAGCTGGGCAAGCTGTTGAAAGGATGAGTGTTTGATCGAATATAAGTGGTTGATTTGTATTCCAGTAATCTCGTAAGGGTGTTTCATGGCTCAAAGAAAGGCTAGAAGTTGTGGCTATGTGGTTACATAGACGAAATGCCCTGCTAGGTCTTACTAGGTTTATTCGTCGATAGCTCGTTTCCAGTGGCCTGCATTTTACTTGAAGTCGACTTGCTCATTGCCCCATTTTTCTATTGCCGCAGCTACACCACATTACGGTAAAAAAATTCAGAAGCAGGGCATGGGGATATAAAATTTGTTTTGAGAGGAGGTTGAGAGCAATGGATCAACTTAGGTGGGCAGCTAAGGTTTTTAGGTACCTATACTTGAAAAGCGTGGACCCGCAGCAGTTAAGGAAGGCTAGAAGGCTGACGCTGAAATACGGAAAGAACAGTGGATAATCCAAACCAGTAAAGGTAACCAAAAAAGAGGCAAGCAGATAGAAACCAATAAATGGGGAGAAAAAATGGAAACTAAGATGTCGTCAGAGATGTACAGGGCTGAGAAATTGAACATCAGAAAGGAAAATTTCTACGATAATTCCCAGGGCAGTGCTTTTCTTTTAGAGGCTAGAGCAGGTTGCCTGCGAACTAAGAGTTTTGTGGGAAAGTATTCACAAAATGATGGGGTATGTGTGGTCTGCAGAAAAGAAACAGAAACTATGCGGCACATATTGTTAGAATGTGAGGGTATTCATCCAAATCTACATGAGGGAAATATTCAGCTTCCAGAAGCCCTAGGATTTGAGGGCAGGACAGAGGAAGGTAACTTCAAGACTGTCGATGCGATGAAAAGAAGATTATAATGCTGGTGGACGAAAAGCAGAGAGGGGAATATTGCCAAAGGCAGTTACCACCTGTAACTGGAAAAAAAAGTATTTTGTGCCTAATAAGTTTTTGTGCATCGCTAGTATTAAACCAAGAGTATAAAATATAGATATAGTAGTCCTTTTTGGTAAGATGACATGGAATCACCCTGCTACAAAGGCGAAAGCAGTAGCAATCATGATCACCAAGATGTGCCTCTTTAATCGCAAATTGCTGAGTGTTGGCACATTATTTCCCACCAACCGGAATGTGGGGATGTATAAATGGCCCAATCTTACAAATTAGGCAAAGTTGCAAGGTGAGAGCGCTCTCTCGTTCACCCATTGTAGACTGACAGTTGGGCTTAAAGAATAGAACACCTCCAGCCTTGTCCAAAAGCCAAGCACTTCTAGCCGCACTGCTGACAAAAAAGTGGATTGTGGCTCCTTGGGCCAAATCAACTGCGTTGCAAAAAAATCGCGCCAATCCACCCCGTGAATGTGGTTGGAAAGCAAAGCTGTAAACGGCACCCATAACGATTACTCATGCGACGTCACTTAAAATCACTCACATCGCTCTACAAATAGTAAAACCAGAGAGAAGTGAAATGCACTTAACCACACCATTTTTTACTTCAAAGAGATATTCTTGGTAAGGTTAAATCAATGCATGATGCATGAACGGTGTTTGGTTGAGTTGTATTGGTGTAGCACAAGAGTGGAAACTTTTTTTTATAAAATCAAAGTAAGCTCCAACCCGGTGTTAGACGATCTGACTTTCTCCGTCTGCGCCGCGGACGGAGGCGACGAGACTTGCGGCTGAGAAGGAGGAGGAAGAAATACTTCTGTTCAGATTTCTGAACGGCCCTGACTGCAGCCCTGGGGAGTGATTCCTTCTTCTGTGGGGCCCATATGCAGTCCGCGCGGCCTGTGTACTGTCCACCCGCTGAAGCTGGGTAGGTAGAGAGGGCCTGGACAGCAGCATCTCCCATTGCTCTTGTTGGGTAGTTGACGGAAAGAGAGGAGGGTGCTGAGGGCTAAAGTCGCACACCCCGATTACGGGGCGGAGTATTCCTACTTCTGAGAAAAATTTACATTCAGCGTCGTAGCGATTCGGATGCATTACGTGAAGACGCGTAGGCTGTGGAGCCGCAGGGTAGTTTGTTGTTCTCTGGAAAGGTCAGGGTAAGGCGAAGGTGCGGTCTGTCTCAGAAGGCGATAATGCTGGATTATCTCCCTGGACGTGACAAGCGGGTGACTGTCCTCGTGCAGCTCCATAGCACGGGAGGTAAAAGCGCAGGCTTGTTGGGTGGGCGTATTTGTTGCCCTCCATTGAAGCGTGAGGCGGTGTCCAGATGAGCTGAATGGAACCGTTTGGGGAGTGGTTTTTTAGCACGCACAGTGCAGGTCAGGACACCCAACCCGACTGGTAATTCCAGTAGGCTTGCTGGGAATCGGTGACTACCCTCCGAACCCCTGGTTGAGTGAGAGCCAAGGTGATGGCTGCCTCTTCTGCTGCCGTCATTTGTTGGGTCCTAAGCGAGGTACACGCAAGGAGGTTGGTTCTGGAGGTAGCCACGATGATGGCGTGTTGCTGCCCTCGATGTTTGGAGAAGTCTGTGTAGATAACTGCATGAGCCCCACCGAGGGTTGTGTTTAGCGCGTGAGCCCGCGCTTTTCGTTGACCCTCGTCATGTAAGGGGTTCATATTTCTAAGCAAAGGGAGCATCTTTTGTTTTAGTCGCCAAGAGTCTGGGAGTACGTCAAGCGGAGTGACATTCTGGGCTGCCCAGCCAATCTGGTGAAGCATGCGGTTACCCACCGCAGTTCTGAGTCGGACCTTCTGGTTAGAAAGATGGCCTTCTATCAGCTCTTCCACCGTGTTGTGGAGCCCGTGCTAAGCAGCCTCAGTGTGGACGCACTCATGAGAAGACCAATGGCCTGCTCAACCGCCTTTCTAATCATTATATAAAGCATCTCTATGTCTTCCTCGTCGAGAAGAAGATAGGGGTTTGTCGTAAGTAACTCTCGAGAGGACAAAAGCTTCAATTAATCGAAAGGTACCGGATTCTTTTAGGCCTCGCTTCTTGGTGGCAACTCGCCTGATCATGTGTATGATTAGATTAATGCTGTTTTTGAGGCGCTGCAAGGAGACGTCACTCTTGGTGTTGGCCTGGAAATGTAGGCCCAGGATCTTGATGCTGGGGTTTGGAGTAATGGCCTGGTCATCAAGGAGTATTTGAATGTATTCCTTGATTTGGCGTGAGGGCGGACGACAAGGAGCTGTGATTTTTTACGTGAACACTGGAGGCCACAGGCTTTAGCACATTGGCGTACTAAAAGTGAAATTACATGGATTGGTGTGAGCTTCCTTTAATTTTTGTAACTCTTAGTGTGACAAGTGTGTGGCGCCCCCCATCCCTGATATTCGTTGGCCGCTAAGTTCAGTGGCCCCACCAGGCTCGGTGGGCAACCTTGTGTGTGGCCGGGCAATAAACACCTCCGAGGACGGCTGCTCGGGGGTCAGTCACCGTCACCACCAGCACGCTGCATGTCGTCTCTCGGCTGGAGGGTACCCCTACCCTCCCAGGTTCACGAACGCGGGACTAGATCGTGACACTGGCGACGAGGGAAGAGGCCCGCGGAGCGGCCGAAGCCACCGTGAACGCCGCCACCGAGAACGCCGAGACACCGCCCCCTCGAGCCAGCCGCCATTACGCCATGCCGCTGTACGGGAGGCTCGAGCCGTTCGAGGGTGAAGGGTCCTCCTGGCCGGTCTACGAGGAGCAAGTCGGCGTGGTTTTCCGGGCGAACGACACACCCGAGGCGAAACAGCGCGACATCTTCCTGGCCAGCTGCGGGACCCGCGTCTTCGCTCTCCTGCTCGACCTGCTCAAGCCGGCCACGCCGCACGACAAGTCGCTGGGTGAGCTGCTCGCGACGCTACGCTCGCACTACAGCCCGGCTCCGTCGACGTTAATGGAGCGTTTTCGCTTCAATAACCGGAGCCGCCGAGACGGAGAGACGCTCGGGCAGTTCGTCGCAGCGCTGCGAGGGTTGGCGAGCGGCTGCGCCTTCGGGGAGCAGCTCGACTCGCTGCTCCGGGACCGTTTCGTCTGCGGCATCAACGACCCCGCCATGCAGACGCGACTCCTGGAGCTTCCCGACCCCTCGCTGGACGACGCCGTGAAGGCAGCGCTGGCGATGGAAGCTGCGGCCAAGGACGCGGGCGAGATAGCGTGTGCGGCCGGCGCACCGTCGGCGGAGGCGGCGGTGAACAAGATGGCGGCACGGCATGGCAGGTGCGTTCGCTGCGGTGGTGACCACCCCCCCTCCCAGTGCCAGTTCGCGCAAGCGGAGTGCTTTGCGTGCGGAAGAACTGGGCACATTGCTCGGGCGTGCCGAGGGGGGACGACGGCGGACGGACGGAAGCAGCAGCCGGCGTCGAGCACAGGTTCCGCGCCAGCCCAAGGCCAAGGGAGTCGGCGCAAGGGTAGGCGGCGGGGGCGTGCGGCAGCAGCTTCGGGTGCAGCGGCTAGGCTTCACGTCGTGGCCGAAGACCCGCAGATTTTCGACATGTGGCACGCGGGCACAGTGCATCCGTCGGTGCCACCATACATGCTGACCGTCGAAGTCTGCGGGCGCCCCATCTCCATGGAGCTGGACACAGGGGCCAGTGTGTCGGTCATGGCCGGGAAAGCCTTCAAGCGCACCTTCCCTGGCGTGGCCGTCGAGGCGTCGGGCGTCATGCTGCGCAGCTACTCCGGACAGCTCGCCCAAGTCGAGGGTCAAGCCCAAGTCAGCGTCCGCCTTGGCGACAGGGAGGCCACCCTTCCCCTGTACCTGACCAAGGGGCCGTCACCGACGCTGCTGGGCCGGAACTGGATCCAGGCGTTGGGCGTGAGGCTGCCGGAGTACCAGGAAGCAGTGCATGCAGTGGCAGACGTCCCCGGCCTCCTGACCAAGTTCGAGGCCCTGTTCCAGCCCGGGGTGGGCACATTCACTGGCACGGCGGCAAGCATTCATGTTCCAGAGGGAGCCAAGCCCCGGTTTTTCAAGCCGCGCCCGCTGCCATTCGCCTTGAAGGACGGGGTCACCCAGGAGCTGCAACGGCTGCAGCGAGACGAGATCCTGGTGCCCGTCAAATCTTCGGAGTGGGCTGCTCCCATCGTGCCAGTCCTGAAGCAAGACGGCAGTGTAAGGATCTGCGGGGACTTCAAGGTCACCATCAACCCCGTCGCTACGGTCGAGAAGTACCCGCTGCCACGCATTGAAGATCTCTGGTCGGCACTGTCCGGGGGACAGAAGTTCACCAAGCTCGACCTCAGAGATGCGTACCAGCAGCTGGTGCTCCAGGAGTCGTCCCGGAAGTATGTCACCATTTCGACAACGCTGGGACTCTTCCAGTACAAGCGCCTACCGTTCGGCGTGGCCTCAGCTCCTGTCATTTTCCAGAGAGAGATGGACAACCTGTTCAGGGGCATGAGGCACGTGGCGGTGTACTTGGACGACATCCTGGTGACCGGTACCGACGACGAAGACCACCTGCAGAACCTACACAACGTCCTGGCACGACTGCAGGATGCCGGGCTGAAGCTCAAGCTGGAGAAGTGCGTGTTCTTGGCCCCCAGCGTTGAGTACCTGGGTCATATCATTTCCCAGGCAGGCCTAGCCCCGGCACCCCGCAAGGTTGAGGCGGTGCTCAAGGCGCCCCAGCCCCAGAACAAGAAGGAGCTGCAGAGCTACCTGGGCCTGGTAAACTTCTACAGGAGCTTCCTGCCGAACCTGTCATCGCATCTGCAGCCGCTGCATCTTCTGCTTCGAGATGGACAGCAGTGGGCCTGGGAGAAGGAGCAGGACTTGGCCTTCCAGCGCAGCAAGGAGCTCATCACCAAGGCTCCGGTGCTGGTGCACTTCGATCCGGCCAAGCCTGTCGTCCTGACCGTAGATGCGTCACCGTACGGCGTGGGAGCCGTCCTGGCCCACCGGGAGAAGGATGGCCAGGAACGCCCTGTATCGTTTGCGTCCCGTCGGCTTCATGCGGCAGAGCAGCGTTACAGCCAGCTGGACAAAGAAGGCCTGGCCCTCATGTTCGGGGTCGAGCGCTTCCACCAGTACCTGTGGGGCCGGAAGTTTGAGGCGGTCACGGACCACAAGCCGCTGCTGGGACTGCTGGGGCCTGACAAGGCGGTTCCAGTGCAGGCATCGCCTAGAGTGGTGCGCTGGGCCTTGAGGCTCGCGGCCTACAGCTACCGGCTGGTCTACCGTCCGGGAAAGGACCTGGCACCTGCTGACGCCCTGAGCCGACTGCCCCTGCCGCAGGTGCCTGCTGCAGTTCCTGAACCTGCCGAAGTGTTCATGCTGGAGCACGCTTACCCGGAGGTGCTGTCCAGGTCGGCAGTGTCGCAGGCGACCAGCCGGGACCCAGTCCTGTCGCAGGTGGTCAAGGCGGTGTCCCGAGGGGAGGAGTTGGCTGAGCGCACGTACAGCCACAAAGCCGGCGAGCTGAGCCTGCAGCAGGGCTGCCTGCTGTGGGGCTCCAGGGTGGTGATTCCGCAGAGCCTGCGGTCCAGGGTCCTGCAGTTGCTGCACGCGGGTCATCCAGGCGTGGAGAAGACCAAGATGGTGGCCCGGTCCCACGTTTGGTGGCCTGGCCTGGACCAGGACATTGCTCACATGGTGCAGAGCTGCCAAGTCTGCCAGGGGAACCAGCGAGCCTCGCGCCATGTGGAGATCACCCCCTGGCCGTTCCCGGAGAGACCCTGGTCCCGCCTGCACGTGGACTTCGGGGGCCCCTTCAAGGGCCACTACTTCCTGGTGGTGGTGGACGCCTTCTCCAAGTGGGTGGAAGTACTGCCAGTCACCACTCCCTCGGCAGGAGCAACCATTGCGGCGCTGCGGCAAGTCTTCGCAGCCCAGGGGTTGCCGGACGTCATCGTGTCCGACAACGGTCCCGCTTTCGCCAGCGAGGAGTACCTGGCCTGGCTGACGAAGAACGGAATCCGTCGGATGATGGTTCCGCCGTACCACCCTGCGTCGAATGGTGCTGCCGAGCGGGTGGTGCAAACGGTGAAAGACAAGCTGAAAAAGAGCCAGGCTGGGGATTTCCGGACACAGGTTGCCCGGTTCCTCTTCCAGTACCGGACCACACCCCACGACGTCACGGGCCGTGCCCCCTGTGAGCTGCTGTTGGGCCGGATGGTGAAGACACCGTTGGACGTGTTACACCCAGACCTCCGGTCCACAGCGCTCCTGAAGCAGCTGAAGCAGAAGCTGGCGGCTGACCGAGGTTGCCGTCCTGGGCCCTTGCCGGAGTCTGGGACTCCGGTCTTCGCCAGGAACTTCCGGCCTGGTCCACGCTGGTCTGCCGGGCACGTGGTCTCTCCTGCCAGTGCATCGTCACTGCTCGTTCGCATGTCGGATGGGACCGCGTGGCACCGGCACGCTGACCATGTGAGGCCTCGTCTGGCGACCCCAGCCGCCCCTTCAGGAAGCCAGCAGGCAGGGGAGCCAACCACACCGACCACTGCCAGCACAGCACCAGGGGCTGGTGCTACTTGCACAACTGTGGCGCCACCTGCAAGCCCGGGGCCACCTACAAGGCCGACAGCTGGTGCGAGTGTGACCCAGGCAGCACCTAATGCTGCCACAACGGCTTCGACACCTGTGCTCCGGCGGAGTGAGAGACAGCGCGGAGACCGCCGAACCGTTACTCGCCGGGGTGACAGGTGTTTTGTGTTTGTGTAGGACAAACAAACTTGGGGGTGAGGGGTGTGACAAGTGTGTGGCGCCCCCCATCCCTGATATTCGTTGGCCGCTAAGTTCAGTGGCCCCACCAGGCTCGGTGGGCAACCTTGTGTGTGGCCGGGCAATAAACACCTCCGAGGACGGCTGCTCGGGGGTCAGTCACCGTCACCACCAGCACGCTGCATGTCGTCTCTCGGCTGGAGGGTACCCCTACCCTCCCAGGTTCACGAACGCGGGACTAGATCGTGACACTTAGCACATGAGCAAGGTGCGCACAGGGCCGCTAGACGGGCGTGAGTGGTCGTGTGACGCTTTCACGTGGCATTCAGCGAGAAGGCAGGGGGTAAACCCGTTGATGTGTTTGGCCAGTACACCATTTGTGTTCCCGTGTTCGCGTGGGCTCGTAGCTATATCGGTAAGACAACGGGCTCCGCTTTGTTAGTCTATTAGTTCCAGGTTCGATTCCCGGCGGTGCCAGTAAATTCTTTTATTTGTTCGCTGGAGTTTTCTGGTGACACCAACGGTCGCGAAAGAACCCTTGGGGGGTAGAGGTAGAAAGCTTTGCTTTAAAAAACACAATTGATGTTGTTCTGCTCGTCTTGTGTAGCGCTATGCTACCCCTCTCCCAAGTGTATTGCGTGCGATTATTTGTTGCTTGTTTCCAACTCATGCACAATAAACAGGCTTGACACTATAATCCATAACACCATATACTCTGCTCATTTGCAGGGCTCTTTAATAAACTGGGGTTTCGGAAAATGGGGGTCCTCTATACTGTCAACAGCGGCCACTTCTGTAAGCACATTCACCAACCAAGTCTGTAAGTATGGCACAAACCTTTCTCCAACCTTTCCTCCGTTCTCACTCTACAGTGCTTTGTGTGACATTCGGGTTACCACAAAATAAAATAAATTGACTGAAAATGGGCTTGGAAGTCATTGCCTTGTTACGTAATTATTTTTTCGACGAAGCAACCAGCCTTGAGGGCCACCGAGTTGTACTCAGTGATGGAAACAAATAGTTTTGGCATAAAAATTTGTGCTTGTGGATTTCAGACTGTCGAGTCTATGCTTAGTGCTCCAAGTCCAGAGGAACTTCTACAGGCAGACAAGGCATCCGTGGAGGCGGATTCAGGCCGGGCTGCTGGGGATGCAGGTTAGCAGGCTTGTGGATCCTCACTGTGTGCACGCATGCGGAGGCACAATTATGGGTTCTGCACTGTGTATAGTGGCCACCCTCACCACGTGGCAGTGCATGCTTTTCTTCCTGCATGTTTTAGAAGTTGTAAGGATATCTGAGGGAGGAGAGAGAAGTGTGGATGGCTCTCGAGGCGCCGGTTGCCGAACTTGACAAGGCGGGGCAGGCGAAGACCGCTCAGTTGGTGCGCACGGTGGCCGAATTGGACGAAGCGCGAAAAAAGCAGGCCGTGACTCCTGCGGCAGGAGACGACGCGAGTGCGCGGGCTCAGCACGACGGGCGGCATGCCGGCGAGAGCAAAGAGCCACAGGGGGTGATTGATGCTGCGTGCAAGAGTGGTGGCTGTCAACGCAGAGCGTACTCGGGTACCAAAGAAAGCACCCAGGTGGCGCCTGGAAGTGGTGGATCGCCAGCCAGGTCATTTGCTGCCGTGGGCAACCAGAGTAGACCCCGAATACCTGCTAAAGAACCGGCTAAAGACGAAAGGAGGCGCCAAGCCATTGTTGTCGGCGACTCCAACACGGGCAGGGTAGGAGAGTTAATCAAGGGGAGATTGAGAGACGACGAACGCGTGAAGGTGAGCAATCTTCCCGGAAAAAGAGTAGGGAAGTGATGGAACAAGCGAAGGGGCAACTGCGGGACAGAATACACGGCCGCAGCTTGGTAGTGATAATGGGGTGAGTGAACGACGTGTTGCAGGGACGCGGGGGAGGGTTCGCGAAACAGATTGCGAAGGGAGTCAAAGAGCTGAGGGCGGTCTCGGAGGATGTGCAGATTGCAGTCTGCAGGGTGCCGGAGGCTCTGAAAGAAGGGATCCACGTAGAAAGGGCGGTGGTTGCGGTAAACAGGGAGCTTTGGACACTGCGTATTACGATGGTGGCCAACCTCAACCGGGACATGAACCGTGCATGCCGCAACGGGGCGTTTATGTACGACGGCATACACTTGTGACCGGCTAGTTGAGCCTGTAGGGCGACGACTGGCAGCCCGGGCAGTATATTTTGTAGGGGGGCCCCGAACAGAAGGTGGACTGAGTGGAGAAGGTAGCGAAAGGCAGGAAGGAGGGGGCACTGATCCACGGCGGCGGATACGTAAAGCAAAGAAAAGGAAAATAAACCGTGAAACTAAAATTACTTATATAAACATGCAAGGCGGCCGGAAGCAGGAAAAATGGATTGAGATACAAACCCAACTCTAGAAAGAAGAAATTGACGTGTACGCCCTGACTGAAACCCATCTGAGAGATATGGAAGAGCCACCAGGGATGAATGACCACGTGTGAGTGGGGTGCAAAGGGGTGGCTGGGGAGAGGAAAGGTTGGGGCGTGGGCATATTGATTAGGCGAGGAGGAAATCGGCAAAGGGAGAATCAGGGCTGTAAGGAGCACTTATGAGTTTGTGGAATGGTGGGTTGGAAAAAGACACGGCTGGTAGTGGCCTATCTGTGGACAGGGAATGACGCCAGTGAACAAAATAAAGAGTGGGCGGACTGCCTCAGGAAGGACATAACGAAATTCAAGGAATATGGCGAGGTGATATTTGTACGATATTTAAATGCCCACATTGAGGATCTAGATAGATTTATGGACTATAAGGGCGCCCTAGTTCTAGATATGTGTGAAGAACAGCAGCTGGTGATAGTTAACCTGGAACATAAATGCGACGGGCAGATAACGTGGCAAAGCGGGAATAGACAGTCTTGCATAGACTACAGCCTGGTTTCAGAGCACACGTGCGAGCGGTTGAACCAAATGACGATAGATGAAGAAGGAGAAAATAGCCTGGGCAGCGACCCCAAGCGTATAATCCTGAAATTTGACAGTGGAGGGGCTAGGCAGGAAACACCGGAGGTTGGGCTCCCAAAATTATGCGAGAAACAGATAGCATACATCGTCAATAGCATCGAAAGAGAATTGGAGGCACAGCCCACGAAGGTGTAGGAATATGACAAGGTTGTGAGTTGTATACAAAAGGAAATAAACAAAGTAAGGAAAAAACCGCTAGAGGGGTAAAAGAAAACCATGAAGCAGGTGGGACAAGAAAATTGGGGTGTAGCCCGAAAGAACCCATTCCCGTTTGACCCCTTCCCGTTTGAACCCATTCCCGAAACTCCCTTCCCGCTTGACCCGTCCCGTGTGCACCCGTTCCCGAAACGACCTTCCCGTTTGGGCGCTTCCTATTTCAGCTCGTTCCCAAAACGTCCTTCCCGTTACAACCCGCTCCCAAAGCGCCCTTCTCATTTAAACCCACATCGTTCCAACCCACTTGAATTTCTGAAAATATGCGTTACCGTCTTCGAAACGGTTCCCCAAAATGTGCTTACAATCAACAGGTCATGCACTAAAAACTTGTATGCACAAACTTTTCCGAAATCGACCGATATTTCCGGCCGATAAAAGTTTCCGAATGCCTTAGGCCGATACTGCCCTCTTGACACAAAATTTGTAGCGGCGAAAGTGTACTAGAGAGATACCCAATATCTTGAGTAATGCACGCATTGGATTTTTCTGCAGTTGGTGTTCGTACGTGCGGCTGAAATTCACTTATCAGCCGCTCTTATGCTCATTGTTTGGAGCGTAGCTTTGTCTTCGGGTTCGAGAGATCTATAGATCAATGATGCCCGTAGGAGAGACTTTAGAAAAGGGAGGTTCCCGTTTGAACCCATTCCCATTTTATCCGTCCCGCTTGTTTAATCGAATTAATCGGATTAAAATTTTTGATCGACGCCCAGCCCTAATAAGAACGCAGCTCATGGCTGTTCTTCCAGAGCAAACATCAAAGGCGCCACAGGGTTACCACGGCGCCCACGCAGTCGATGGATACAAAACGCAGGCGCCGTTTTCGCCCCCCAGTTTCAACAAAAGTCACATTGGGTCCCAGCGCTCATATTGCTGCGACAACTCGCGAGCTTCTCACCGAGCGACGCCAGCTGAACCCTCTTCGAGTAAACCAGACCGCTCCGAAGGAAGCAGTACTGAGTCCCCATCCTTCAATAGAGCCAATTATTTCTATTTAAGCGAAATATAACGATTGAATGTGTTAAATCAGTCAGTTACACATTTAGC
Source organism: Haemaphysalis longicornis (assembly GCF_048455015.1). Lineage (NCBI taxonomy): Eukaryota > Metazoa > Arthropoda > Arachnida > Ixodida > Ixodidae > Haemaphysalis > Haemaphysalis longicornis. Next base: position 72,912,181 of record NW_027526203.1, read on the forward strand.
GAGCACGCAGTGCGTTTTTGTTGCATAAAAGCCAGCACGGCTTCTTTGTGCAGGCACCGCTGAAGTGTTCAAGGGGCGCTAGGAGAAGCCACGGAAGAGCTTTCCGCTTTTCGTCGTTTTTCTTCGAAAGCGGGGTAGCGCGTCTAGCCGATAAAAATAATCCCAGCCAGGGAAGGGTGGTTAAGGTCCTTTGGGGCGAGCCGTACCTTTGTTGTCTCAGGCCTATACGGCGCCGAGGGTACCTTGTGACCCCGGCGGAAGGTCTCTCTAGTTGCCGGGGGTAATTACCGCATTACAACATGCAAAGAGCGGGTGCGTCCTGGTCGGTGGGGTTACCCTCAACGCGGCGTCATTCGTAAGGCGAGAGATGAATAGAGAAAAACCCGCCGTGGCGCTTAGCGAAGTTGCACCGGCCAAGGTACGCAGTGAGGTTCGATTTCGTAACAGGTCTACAGTGCTGCCACTACGATGGATATATGTCACGAGGGATTGATGACAAAGGCCGAAATTCCTACGGCGCTGAGCATATTGTTACGTGGCAGCAGGACGAATGACAGGAAGAATGGCTGAATGTGAAGCGATGTATTTACATAATGACGTCCATCACAGCACTAAGCAAAGCCACGCACCACCCACACAACTTCGTCCTCTTCGACATCTCCGTGACATGGCCTCCTCGTCGACGCGTCGACCGTCCCGGTCGAGAGTGCAGTGCATGGGCGAGCACGTGGAATGAAAAATGCGATGGTTATAAACAGTGAGGTAGTCCATGCCGCCACGGATGAAAGGGATGAGCTCGATGAACCATGATCCACGAACAGTGATGCCCGTAAATGCAGCTGGAACGCCGAAGGACCTTGGAGATGCGTCGGTGTACTGGGCGGGGGAGCGGCATCGTCGTCAGTTCTGGTCATGGCGGGTGACTTCTCGGCTGGTCGCGGCGGCTCGTCGGCTGGGGACACGGGGCTGGGGACGTGGGCGTATCCATGAAGCTCCGGGTTCTGGGGCAAGCCGACGCAATCCAGGAACCCTCAGGAAAACGCATCAGGAGCAGAGGTGGGCAATGCTTGAGTGCCGGTATGGGGATGTACCCCGCGCACTCCACCAAAATGTTACGTGGCAGCAGGACGAATGACAGGAACAATGGCTGAATGTGAAGCGATGTATTTACATAATGAGGTCCATCACAGCACTAAGCAAAGCCACGCACCACCCACACAACTTCGTCCTCTTCGACTTCTCTTCGTGACAATATTTTCGGCGCGCGTTGTAGGAACAAATACTTATAGAGGCCGCCCGATGGTCGATGGCCAGCGCTCGGAGTTGCTATGGGTCGGTTGGTTTTTATTAGTTATTTACTCGTCCTTTGAGGAATATATCTTGAAGCTTGAGTTAATGTTAGCTCTAGAGTGTGGATAAAATATACGTTTGTGTATAAACCTGTGGTTGATCGTGTGTGTTAGTAGCTCCCCCTCACACTCTTTTGGGACACGGCCATGATGGCGTCGTTTTAATGTAATAAAACTTAAGTGCTTGGTGTTTTGGGGGTGGATCTAAAAAAGCTAGAGACGAGAGTCAGTCGACCGAACAAGAGCAAACGAGGGCAGACGCAGGGCGACCCTCGCGACCTAAATACATTTAGTTAAGTGCATTTCGGTATTTCGCTGTGTTTGTTTTCATAAGCGACGTGTTTGTTAATGTGTTGTTAATTTGTTAACTGGTTTGTTAATTTAAAAGATTTGTTTGTTACTTTGTTAATTGTTAATTTGTTTGTTAGGCTTCGTTGATTTAAAATAATAAAAGATTTGTTAATTGGTACGACTTGAATTGTAACCAAATGTCGTCGTCTCTAGATTCGAAGCCCAGGTTTGAAAAGCAGTCAAGGACTCTGGATGTACTCAGCATGCTATCGCAGCGGCTGTGAACAAACTGAAATAAATGAAAAACAATATGAAACTGTTTTTATAACGTTTCATAAACTGGGTACGTTATTCCGGGAACGGGCTAAATAGGAAAATACGAAACGGGAAGGTCGAAATGGGAGCGGGTTCAAACGGGAACGGGCGAAACTGGAAGATCGTTTTGCGCCGGGTTGAAACGGGACGGAACAAGCGGGAAGGGTGAAATGGGAATGGGTTCAAACGGGAACCTCCCGAAAATTGAGCTGGCTATTGAAGAGCGACAATGGGCTTCTGGATTGCACAGAAAGCCAAACAAATGGGATATCAGGATGAAGAGGTGCAGTTACCGTGGAGCCGGTACCGAGAAAAGAAATTAGAGGTGCAAAAACTAGTACAAGCGAAGAATAAAAGCGCGATGGAGAGATGGGTATCAGGTATACGTAAGAACAATAATAGCACCCTAAAAAATTCTGGAATCCTTTAAACGCATTAGGAACGGCGACTTAAGAGGTGCAGACTCAGATACAGGACAGAGACGGCAACGTTCTCCTGTGACAAACAAGCTAAGCAAAGCTTGTTTGTCACAGTTACGTTTTGTGCTACGAAAACCTCTTCCAGTTCAAGGCTTGGGTCTCTACCGGCACTTAGCTGCACAGATGTGGCATGTGCATGGGGCACAAAGAAGAAACGTGTGCAAAATATGTAGGCACCTGTGCCCATCCGGACATTCTGTCACGTGAAACCGCCTGTCCCTATTCCACGAAGTGTCGTGACTGATGCCGCACAGATGTTGAACATCCTCCAGGACGGTGCCCCTACTTTTGCTATTGCAGTGTTCAAAAGGTAGTTATGCACCAGTGGCATATTTTTTTCTATTCACTAGTACCCAATTACAATAGTTGATGTTTCTCCTATGTTAAGGGGAACTAAGGTAGTAACCATTGCAAAGTTTCAAAATTTATTTCTACGCATTGTTATGGTTTCACATGTACGTTGATTTAAGACGTCCAAAAATGATGGAGCGGTGCAACCGTCTACGAGATCAGAGACAAGCAAGCTGCTAATTAACACATACTTCATTCTGTGTACAGTGAATTAGCGTGGTAGCTGCAGTGCTCTGTTGCTGTTCATGATTTCGATAGCTTCGATTTTGGATATGATGCATGTCAATAGAGGTTAACTAAGAAAAGCGTTGTTATTGGCTCACATTTAAAATCTGCAGGTACTCGCAATGACTTGGGAGCCATGCACTATAGTTTCCCGTGTGGTTTGGACATTGTTTACGGCGCTATAACATTAAATAATTCAAACCATCTACAAAAACCACTTTTGTTTAGCTGACACGCAATGATGTCGCTTTTGCCTAATGAAACATGAGCAACCATCACATATACTAGGAGCGATCAAAAGCTGTGGCCACAATGGCTAACAAAAACATTGCCACTACCATATTGTTTATTACTGTGCAGACCCCGCAGAAGGGCCGAAAACAGCTCCACGACAAAGCATCAGGACAAGAATGGTGATCCTGGTTTTTGGAATGTGTATTTTCATGTTAGCATGCAATGAACATTTCGCATTTAATTTTGCCTGCCCTGTGCACTTGAGCATGCCCATGCTTTTGCTAATAAAAGTAAAATTTGTACAGTTGAGAAAGAAATTAAGGCCAGTTTCTTTCTGCGTATGGCAAACGTGCACTTGCCAATACATACATCCGAAATGCATTGCAGATAATTAGGAGAAAAAATAATCTGTGTTAAAATATTTGGTCGAGCGGAAGTGTTTCCCAGGACATACCTGAATATTGTTTCGAGGAGTCTCAAGCTGCAACTAAAAGAAATGATCAAGATGCAACCAAAATTTTAAAAAAAGATGCCAGCACAGTGTAGCTGTAGTGCATTAGTGTGTTTTTTTAGGGTTTAACGTGCCAACGCACTTTAGGCGATGATGAGCGCCATAGTGGAGTGCTCCGGATTAATTTCAACCACCTGAAGATCTTTAACGTGCAACGAAATCTCGAACACACAGGCGTTTTTAGCCTCCATCAGACAAGCAGCCGCCGCAGCCGGGAATCGAACCCGCGTCCTCATGCTCAGCAGCACAGTGCCTTAGCCCCTGAGCCACCGCTTTTGTTTCTTTATTTCCAAACAAGCGCCGCTTTTACAAACCTAAACATCAGTGTCACAACAAACCCATACTAAAACATAAAATCGCTGCTCCCGCTCTGGGATACAGCGCTGGTGGCTAAAATATAATTGTTAGCCTTTACACTTTCCACGTGACAGCCATTCCGGAACACTTTGTTGGGCCTTTTTCAATTCAACAAACGAAACAATAGCCTCCTGAAAATACTCTCTGACTGGGAGTGCATCAATGTCCGAGTGACGGACAGCCAGCCGACACCTCCATATGCTGTGCAGGCCCAATAACATTATTAGATTTAGCGGTACACCCTCCTCACCATGTTCAACGGACAAATACCGGATGCCATGGGCATCGACTGGCAGATCTTTGTTCAACGTACGCTGCAGCACATCCCAGAAGAATACACCATCCCAACAGTCGATGAAGACATGTTCAATGGTTTCCGGTTTCTTGCACAACCAACACTGTTCCCCCCATGGCATAAAGAGGCCCCTTTCTAGCATTCATGTCTTGACAAGGAGTGTTCCGGTATGTAATTTGAAGAAAAACGTTTTAATCCCTGGTGCAACTGGCATTTTCTTGACCCGCTTTAACACATCTCGACCAGGGCCTGCTGAGTACGTTATTCTGTGCAACGGAACCGGGAGAACGGTATCACAAAGATCACCATACAGTCGCTTTCTTGAAACTGCACTCAGATAATCCAACGAAAATCGCACAGCTAGAAAACGAAACGACTCAACAACTTCTTTTAGGTAGCCACGTATACCTCCCGGCAAACATAATGTCGTAACTATAAACTCTGGCAGAACCCTGCCTAATCTAATTTGACAAACCGTGCGCAAAAAAGGGTCTTTAACATCCCGCAAAAAAACAAAACGGTTTACCAACTGACGTAAAAAGAAATGCGTTAACCCTAAACCCCCATCACGAACGCGCCGAAAGAGGTTTGTACGACTGGTTCGTTCCCAGGACGAACCCCAAATAAATACTGCAGAAACACGGTGCAGCTTTTGAACATTTGCCCGTGAACAATAGAACACTTGCAATACATACCAAAGTTTGCTCATCATGAATAGGTTGCAAACCGTTCCGCGAGCAAAGATGGACAAATTTGTGCCCTTCCACTTCTCTGCCTTCTCTCGTAGCTCCCCAGCTTGTTTCCGCCAATAAGGGTCACTATCGGTATAATACCCTAGCGGCACGCCTAGGTACTTCACGGGCGTCGTTACCCACTTGATATTCTTAAATACCACCGGTGTTGTACTCCACTCTCCATGCCATATACCCAGACACTTGTCCCAGTTCACGACGCATCCACTCACATGACAAAACCATTTCACTAAGTTAACGACTTGAGCGACGCTTTCTTGATCTACGCAGAAAATAGCAATATCGTCTGGGTAAGCTAAAACTCGAACCTCAGCTGCATGAAGTTGAAATCCCTTGACAGTTTCATTTCTCATTATGGTTAAACACAAGGATTCAATGTATATGCAGAAGAGGAGAGGTGACAGAGGACACCCCTGCCTCACCGACCTCTGCACTTCTATGCGCCTTCCCAACACCTTGTTAACAATTATTCTGGTTGTACACTTGTTGTAGGCCATGCGAACACCTTCTAGGATAACAGAGCCGATGTTAACGTGCTCTAATACTGCCATAAGCCCATCGTGTGGCACGCGGTCGAACGCTTTATCGAGGTCCACTTGTAGCATTGCTACACCAGGTATGCATCACATCACAGCTCTCGAGTACACTCCGAGCCTTGTGTATGTTCGTGACAATTGATCGTCCTTTTATCCCACATGTTTGATGCGGTCCCACTATGATGCCAATAACAGTCTGTAACCTTTTAGCCAGTATTTTCATTGGTATTTTGTAGTCAACGTTAGTTAGGCTTATTGGGCGGTACGACGTCACCTGGCGAAGTTTGACAGTGTCTTCTGTTTTAGGAATTAAAATGGTGTGCGCAGCCGAAAACGACGGTGGCAGCACCCCTAACATAAAAGCTTATCGAAATACTGCCATTAACACAGGGGATATCTCATGTTTAAGGAACTTATAAAAAGCCGCACTCAAGCCATCAGGACCTGGTGACTTTCCCAGGTTTAGGTTATTAATCGCTTCTTTCACTTCCTCTACCGTGATAGGGGATTCTAATAGTAACCTTGTTTCGTTATCGATTTTTTGCAGCAGAGACACAAATTCACGTTCAAACTTCTCAAGTTGAATAGCGCTTCGCGAAAACAACACTTTTAGGCAAAAAGGACTAAAAGTTCGTCCTTTGGGGGACTAACGGCCTTTGCCACAATCATTAGTCCCTTTGGGGACTAAATGTGAGGGGTCGAACGGTTAGTCCGCCACTCGGTTGGTCCGTTCCAATCTCCCCAAGGACGAACTGCCGAGAGTGGCAGAAAAAAGAATTGTCGTCAACCAGCAGGGATCGAACCACCGACGACCGCAATTGTGCGCAAGGTACCCGGCTCGCTACCACTACACCACACTGCCGGACGGATTGACAGGGAGATACTTTTCAAGTGTAGAGCGCGTAGTGCTGGGCCAGGTGATGGTTTCATTGCAACTGGTCCCGGAATTCCTATCCGTGCAAGCGACCGTGACCGCTATTTGCGCTTTGCTAACTTGAGGGACCATTGCTCATTTCGAGTTTAAGTACAGCCTCACAATCAGTTTTTTCTCGTAAAGAGCAATCAACTCATCGCCTGTTGAGGTAGATGGCTGGGTGATCGGACGACTGATTTGTTTCCGCACAAATTAGCGCAAACTAAGCGTATTCTTAGTGCTCGATATATGCGTTAAGTGCTCTAGGTATCGTGTGTGAAAGCGGTCGTCTGTGTGAGTGTCACAATAAGAAAAGAGACCATAATTTCCTGCATCGGCGAAATCAAATTTGGTGTTGCTTAGCTTGAATTCAAGTTGGCGTCGCTAGGCGATCGGGACTGGGAGACGCAACTGGGTTTTACAGCAGTTGCAGCATTGTCATAGCTTTGGTGCACAAAGCAATTATGTACCGAGTCTAAAAGATAACTTCAAGACGCTTACCTGTAGCGAACAATTTTATTTTGTAGTTGTCATCAACTAATGCGTTTTTAAAGCAAAGCTTTCTACCTCTACCCCCCAAGGGTTCTTTCGCGACCGTTGGTGTCACCAGAAAACTCCAGCGAACAAATAAAAGAATTTACAGGCACCGCCGGGAATCGAACCTGGAACTAATAGACTAACAAAGCGAGAGCCCGTTGTCTTACCGATTCAGCTACGAGCCCACGCGAACACGCGAATACAAATGGTGTACTGACCAAGCACATCTACGGGTTTACCCCCTGCCTTCTCGCTGAATGCCACGCTGAATGTCACACGACCACTCACGCCCGTCTAGCGGCCCTGTGCGCACCTTGCTCATGTGCTAAGAGTTACAAAAATTAAAGGAAGCTCACACCAATCCATGGAATCTCACTTTTAGTACGCCAATGTGCTAAAGCCTGTGGCCTCCCGTGTTCACGTAAAAACTCACAGCTCCTTGTCGTCCGCCCTCACGCCAAATCAAGGAATACATTCAAATACTCCTTGATGACCAGGCCATCACTCCAAACCCTCAGCATCAAGATCCTGGGCCTACATTTCCAGGCCAACACCAAGAGTGACGTCTCCTTGCAGCGCCTCAAAAACAGCATTAATCAAATCATACACATGGTCAGGCGAGTTGCCACCAAGAAGCGAGGCCTAAAAGAATCCGGTACCTTTCGATTAATTGACGCTTTTGTCCTTTCGAGAGTTACTTACGACAAACCCGTATCTTCTTCTCGACGAGGAAGACATAGAGATGCTTTATATAATGATTAGGAAGGCGGTTGAGCAGGCCATTGGTCTTCTCATGAGTGCGTCCACACTGAGGCTGCTTAGCACGGGCTCCTCAACACGGTAGAAGAGCTGATAGAAGGCCATCTTTCTAACCAGAAGGTCCGACTCAGAACTGCGGTGGGTAATCGCGTGCTTCACCAGATTGGCTGGGCAGCCCAGAAGGTCGCTCCGCTTGACGTACTCCCAGACTCTTGGTGACTAAAACTAAAGATGCTCCCTTTGCTTAGAAATATGAACCCCTCACATGACGAGGGTCAACGAAAAGCACGGGCTCAAGCGCTAAACACCACCCTCGGTGGGGCTCATGCAGTTATCTACACAGACTTCTCCTAACATCGAGGGCAGCAACACGCCATCATCGTGGCTACCTCCAGAACCAACCTCCTTGCGTGTACCTCGCTTAGGACCCAACAAATGACGGCAGCAGAAGAGGCAGCCATCACCTTGGCTCTCACTCAACCAGGGGTTCGGAGGGTAGTCACCGATTCCCAGCAAGCCTACTGGAATTACCAGTCGGGTTGGGTGTCCTGACCTGCACTGTGCGTGCTAAAAAACCACTCCCCAAACGGTTCCATTCAGCTCATCTGGACACCGCCTCACGCTTCAATGGAGGGCAACAAATACACCCAAACAAGCCTGCGATTTTACCTCCCGTGCTATGGAGCTGCACGAGGACAGTCACCCGCTTGTCACGTCCAGAAAGATAATCCATCATTATCGCCTTCTGAGACAGACCGTACCATCGCCTTACGCTGACCTTTCCAGAGAACAACAAACTACCCTACGGCTCATACAATCCGGGCTCCTTCCCACAGCCTACGCGTCTTTACGTAATGCATCCGAATCGCTACGACGCTGAATGTAAATTTTAAGTGCGAATGCACTTCTTAAGCGAGCTTGAAGCGTCCGCCACCGTCCGCATAGCAACAGCTGCGGGTGCGCGCGCTCCTCGTCTTCCTTGGCAACGGGGGGAGATGGGCACGCGCTGCCTGGCCGCTGACATGGCACATACCCACGTGGGGGATTGGCCAGGAATCTCCTCGTCTTCCTTGGCAACGGGGGGAGATGGGCGGGCGCTGCCTGGCCGCTGACATGGCACATACCCACGTGGGGGATTGGCCAGGAATCGGGCGTGAAAAGGGCTAATGCACCCGCTTAAAGGAGTACTGACACGAAATTTCAAAGCTAAGATCCGCTCTAGCAATCAAGTACAACGACAACACAAATAGGTGTCTGTGAATAAATGCATCTTTCTTTCTTTGTAGTTGTGTGTGTGTGTGTGATCTCTCTTTCGCGAACATTACCGAACCGCGCAAATTCAACTCGTGCATTCGCACTTTCACATTCTTCCCCTCGGGTAAATGCGGGGAATGTTTTTTCTCAGAAGTAGGAATACTCCGCCGCGTAATCGGGGTGTGCGACTTTAGCCCTGAGCACCCTCCTCTCTTTCCGTCAACTACACAACAAGAGCAATGGGAGATGCTGCTGTCCAGGCCCTCTCTACCTACCCAGCTTCAGCGGGTGGACAGAACACAGGCCGCACAGACTGCATATGGGCCCCACAGAAGAAGGAATCACTCCCCAAGGCTGCACTCTGGGCCGTTCAGAAATCTGAACAGAAGTATTTCTTCCTCCTGCTTCTCAGCCGCAAGTCTCGTCGCCTCCGTCCGCGGCGCAGAGACGGAGAAGTCAGATTGTCTAACACCGGGTTGGAGCTTACTTTGATTTTATAAAAAAATGTTTCCACTCTTGCTACACCAATACAACTCAACCAAACACCGTTCATGCATCATGCATTGATTTAACCTTACCAAAAATATCTCTTTGAACTAATAAATGGTGTGGTTAAGTGCATTTCACTCCTCTCTGGTTTTACTATTTGTAGAGCGATGTGAGTGATTTTAAGTGACGTCGCATGAGTAATCGTTATGGGTGCCGTTTACAGCTTTGCTTTCCAACCACATTCACGGGGTGGATTGGCGCGATTTTTTTTTCTCGTCTGTGAAACATACATATTCATTACGCTTGGGGATCAACTTTTGCTATCGTCACTAATATTTGTGTTATTGTTGACGGGCTTGAAATCTTTCATTAGCCGTTATTTTCTCGCCTGAATCGGATGCAACACAGCGTATCAGCATAACCTCGTCGAGAAGCGTCTGTCGATAACGCATCGCCGCTCCTTGCCATTACCCGCCGCTCTATTAACCCTAGGCACTTTTCTTATAATTAACATCGAGATTTTTTCCAGTGGCACCATGTATGTAAAGGACCCACTGACTGCAATGACTTGTGTTTTGGAAATCTGAAACTGTCCACGGACATATACGCGAAATGGCAACGACGACGCCATTAGGGGATTAACGACGCAGCCAAGAGACTAAATGCATGTGTTTCGTCTTCCCGTTACTCCTTATACATCGGCGGGGACGAACAGTTAGTCCGCATTTGTGCACACGGCACACATTCTGCTACAGATACTCCCATTGAAGATGAACTGTTGCTCGCGGAGACTAACAGCTGTATTTTAGTCCCATTTTAGTCCTTTTTGCCTAAGAGTGAAGGTACTGTAGTGCTAAAAAAAAGCACGTTCTATGTCTATGTTTTCGCCGCTGACTACGCCGTTGTACTCAATTTCTGTTATTTCGTTGCGGCGAGCGTATCTTTTTTCTGTCCCCAGTGCTCACTTGGTGGGCATTTCGCCCGCTATCAATTTTTCCGCTCTCGCTCTGACGAGCGCTGCGTAATAACGTTCGGCGTCTATCAGCTCAAGTTTTGCTTTTGTGGCCTTTATCTCATCTTTACACGACCCCGGGACTTGGCTTTCTTCTTCGAACATTGCCTGCAAACAAGTTCGCAAGAACCTTTCTTGCTTTTGTCTTTCCTTCTTAATAGCGGTTCCTCTTTCGATTGCTTGCATTTTTGTTTCTTGCTTAAAGTGTTCCCATTGAACTCCTAATTTTTCGCTGCTACTATTACCAATATTCTCTACAGTTACTCTTACTTGCTGCATAAAAAGATCGTCCTCTAAAAGTTTATCGTTAAATATCCCTAGATCCCATGTAAATTTACTTCTGTTTTCTTTTTTACTTCCCAGGCAAAACGATACTAAGCAGTGGTCGGAGAACGAAACAGAGCGCTCGCTGTAGTCACAACACCATGGCAGCAGCTCAGCTGAAATATACGCCCTATTCAAGCGGGCGTGACCAGCCCCTTGAAAATACGTATAATGTACATCTCTTCCACTGCTAACACACTCTCCCACGTCCTCTAAACCGAGATCGTTCACCATTTCACATAATAAAGTGTGCTTACGTCACGATAGGGTGACTAGCCCCTTGAAAAAAAAAAATCGCGCCAATCCACCCCGTGAATGTGGTTGGAAAGCAAAGCTGTAAACGGCACCCATAACGATTACTCATGCGACGTCACTTAAAATCACTCACATCGCTCTACAAATAGTAAAACCAGAGAGGAGTGAAATGCACTTAACCACACCATTTATTAGTTCAAAGAGATATTTTTGGTAAGGTTAAATCAATGCATGATGCATGAACGGTGTTTGGTTGAGTTGTATTGGTGTAGCAAGAGTGGAAACATTTTTTTATAAAATCAAAGTAAGCTCCAACCCGGTGTTAGACAATCTGACTTCTCCGTCTCTGCGCCGCGGACGGAGGCGACGAGACTTGCGGCTGAGAAGCAGGAGGAAGAAATACTTCTGTTCAGATTTCTGAACGGCCCAGAGTGCAGCCTTGGGGAGTGATTCCTTCTTCTGTGGGGCCCATATGCAGTCTGTGCGGCCTGTGTTCTGTCCACCCGCTGAAGCTGGGTAGGTAGAGAGGGCCTGGACAGCAGCATCTCCCATTGCTCTTGTTGTGTAGTTGACGGAAAGAGAGGAGGGTGCTCAGGGCTAAAGTCGCACACCCCGATTACGCGGCGGAGTATTCCTACTTCTGAGAAAAAACATTCCCCGCATTTACCCGAGGGGAAGAATGTGAAAGTGCGAATGCACGAGTTGAATTTGCGCGGTTCGGTAATGTTCGCGAAAGAGAGATCACACACACACACACAACTACAAAGAAAGAAAGATGCATTTATTCACAGACACCTATTTGTGTTGTCGTTGTACTTGATTGCTAGAGCGGATCTTAGCTTTGAAATTTCGTGTCAGTACTCCTTTAAGCGGGTGCATTAGCCCTTTTCACGCCCGATTCCTGGCCAATCCCCCACGTGGGTATGTGCCATGTCAGCGGCCAGGCAGCGCCCGCCCATCTCCCCCCGTTGCCAAGGAAGACGAGGAGATTCCTGGCCAATCCCCCACGTGGGTATGTGCCATGTCAGCGGCCAGGCAGCGCGTGCCCATCTCCCCCCGTTGCCAAGGAAGACGAGGAGCGCGCGCACCCGCAGCTGTTGCTATGCGGACGGTGGCGGACGCTTCAAGCTCGCTTAAGAAGTGCATTCGCACTTAAAATTTACATTCAGCGTCGTAGCGATTCGGATGCATTACGTAAAGACGCGTAGGCTGTGGGAAGGAGCCCGGATTGTATGAGCCGTAGGGTAGTTTGTTGTTCTCTGGAAAGGTCAGCGTAAGGCGATGGTACGGTCTGTCTCAGAAGGCGATAATGATGGATTATCTTTCTGGACGTGACAAGCGGGTGACTGTCCTCGTGCAGCTCCATAGCACGGGAGGTAAAATCGCAGGCTTGTTTGGGTGTATTTGTTGCCCTCCATTGAAGCGTGAGGTGGTGTCCAGATGAGCTGAATGGAACCGTTTGGGGAGTGGTTTTTTAGCACGCACAGTGCAGGTCAGGACACCCAACCCGACTGGTAATTCCAGTAGGCTTGCTGGGAATCGGTGACTACCCTCCGAACCCCTGGTTGAGTGAGAGCCAAGGTGATGGCTGCCTCTTCTGCTGCCGTCATTTGTTGGGTCCTAAGCGAGGTACACGCAAGGAGGTTGGTTCTGGAGGTAGCCACGATGATGGCGTGTTGCTGCCCTCGATGTTAGGAGAAGTCTGTGTAGATAACTGCATGAGCCCCACCGAGGGTGGTGTTTAGCGCTTGAGCCCGTGCTTTTCGTTGACCCTCGTCATGTGAGGGGTTCATATTTCTAAGCAAAGGGAGCATCTTTAGTTTTAGTCACCAAGAGTCTGGGAGTACGTCAAGCGGAGCGACCTTCTGGGCTGCCCAGCCAATCTGGTGAAGCACGCGATTACCCACCGCAGTTCTGAGTCGGACCTTCTGGTTAGAAAGATGGCCTTCTATCAGCTCTTCTACCGTGTTGAGGAGCCCGTGCTAAGCAGCCTCAGTGTGGACGCACTCATGAGAAGACCAATGGCCTGCTCAACCGCCTTCCTAATCATTATATAAAGCATCTCTATGTCTTCCTCGTCGAGAAGAAGATACGGGTTTGTCGTAAGTAACTCTCGAAAGGACAAAAGCGTCAATTAATCGAAAGGTACCGGATTCTTTTAGGCCTCGCTTCTTGGTGGCAACTCGCCTGACCATGTGTATGATTTGATTAATGCTGTTTTTGAGGCGCTGCAAGGAGACGTCACTCTTGGTGTTGGCCTGGAAATGTAGGCCCAGGATCTTGATGCTGAGGGTTTGGAGTGATGGCCTGGTCATCAAGGAGTATTTGAATGTATTCCTTGATTTGGCGTGAGGGCGGACGACAAGGAGCTGTGAGTTTTTACGTGAACACGGGAGGCCACAGGCTTTAGCACATTGGCGTACTAAAAGTGAGATTCCATGGATTGGTGTGAGCTTCCTTTAATTTTTGTAACTCTTAGCACATGAGCAAGGTGCGCACAGGGCCGCTAGACGGGCGTGAGTGGTCGTGTGACATTCAGCGTGGCATTCAGCGAGAAGGCAGGGGGTAAACCCGTAGATGTGCTTGGTCAGTACACCATTTGTATTCGCGTGTTCGCGTGGGCTCGTAGCTGAATCGGTAAGACAACGGGCTCTCGCTTTGTTAGTCTATTAGTTCCAGGTTCGATTCCCGGCGGTGCCTGTAAATTCTTTTATTTGTTCGCTGGAGTTTTCTGGTGACACCAACGGTCGCGAAAGAACCCTTGGGGGGTAGAGGTAGAAAGCTTTGCTTTAAAAATCGCGCCAATCCACCCCGTGAATGTGGTTGGAAAGCAAAGCTGTAAACGGCACCCATAACGATTACCCATGCGACGTCACTTAAATTCACTCACATCGCTCTACTTATAGCAAAACCAGAGAGTAGTCAAATGCACTTAACCACACCATTTATTACTTCAAAGAAATATTCTTGTTAAGGTTAAATCAATGCTTGAAGCATGAACGGTGTTTGGTTGAGTTGTACTGGTGTAGCGCCAGAGTGGAAACTTTTTTTTTATAAAATTAAAGTAAGCTACAACCCGGTGTTAGACGATCTGTCTTCTCCGTCTCTGCGCCGCGGACGGAGGCGACGAGATTTGCGGAAGAGAAGCAGGAGGAGGAAGAAGAAATACTTCTGTTATTTCTGAGCGGAACAGAGCGCAGCCCTGGGGAGTGATTCCTCCTTCTGTGGGGCCCATATGCAGTCCGCGCAGCCTGTGTTCTGTCCACCCGCTGAAGCTGGGTAGGTAGACAGGGCCTGGACAGCAGCATCTCCCATTGCTCTTGTTGGGTAGTTGATGGAAAGAGAGGAGGGCGGCCAGGGCTAAAGTCGCACACGCCGATTACGGGGCGGAGTGTTCCTACTTCTGAGCAAAATTTACATTCAGCGTCCTAGCGATTCGGATACATTAAGTGAAGACGCGTAGGCTGTGGGAAGGAGCCCGGATTGTATGAGCCGTGGGGTAGTTCGTTGTTCTCTCGAAAGGTCAGGGTAAGGCGAAGGTACGGTCTGTCTCAGAAGGTGATAATGCTGGGTTATCTCCCTGAACGTGACATGCGGGTGACTGTCCTCGTGCAGCTCCATAGAACGGGAGGTAAAAGCGCAGGCTTGTTGGGTGGGCGTATTTGTTGCCCTCCATTGAAGCGTGAGGGGGTGTCCAGATGAGCTGAATGGAACCGTTTGGGGAGTGTTTTTTTAGCACGCGCAGTGCAGGTCAGCACACCCAACCCTACTGGTAATTCCAGTAGGCTTTCTCGGAATCGTTGACTATCCTCCGAACCCCTGGTTGAGCGAGAGCCAAGGTGATGGCTGCCTTTTCTGCTGCCGTCATTTCTTGGGTCCTAAGCAAGGTACACGCAAGGAGGTTGATTCTGGAAGAAGCCACGATGATGGCGTATTGGTGCCCCCGATGTTTCGAGGCATCTGTGTAGATAACTGCATGATCCCCACCGAGGGTGGTGTTTAGCACTTGAGCCCGTGCTTTTCGGTGACCCTCGTCATGTGAGGGGTTCATATTTGTAAGCAAAGGGAGCATCTTTTGTTTCAGTCGCCAAAAGTCTGGGAGTACGTCAAGCTGAGTGACATTTTGGGCTGCCCAGCCAATCTGGTGAAGCATGCGGTTACCCATCGCTGTTCTGAGTCGGACCTTCTGGTTAGAAAGATGGCCTTCTATCAGCTCTTCCACCGTGTTGTGGAGCCCTGTGCTAAGCAGCCTCTGTGTGGACGCACTGATGATAAGACCAATGGCCTGCTCGACCGCCTTTCTAATCATTATATAAAGCATATCTATGTCTTCCTTGTCGAGAAGAAGATAGGGGTTTGTCGTAAGTAACTCTCGAGAGGACAAAAGCTTCACTTAATCGAAAGCTACCGGATTCTTTTAGGCCTCGCTTCTTGGTGGCAACTCGCCTGATCATGTGTATGATTAGATTAATGCTGTTTTTGAGGCGCTGCCAGGAGACGTCACTCTTGGTGTTGGCCTGGAAATGTAGGCCCAGGATCTTGATGCTGGGGTTTGGAGTGAACGCCTGGCCATCAAGGAGTATTTCAATGTATTCCTTGGTTTGGCGTGAGGGCGGACGACAAGGAGCTGTGATTGTTTACGTGAACACTGGAGGCCACAGGCTTGATAGCACATTGGCGCACTAGAAGTGAGATGCCATGCATTGGTGTGAGCTTCCTTTAATTTTTGTAACTCTTAGCACATGAGCAAGGTGCGCACAGGGCCGCTAGACGGGCGTGAGTGGTCGCGTGACGCTTTCACGTGGCATTCAGCGAGAACAATGGGGGTAAACCCGTAGATGTGCTTGGTGAGTACACCACCTGTCTTCCCTGTCTTCGCGTGGGCTCGTAGCTAAATCGGTAAGACAACGGGCTTCCGCTTTGTTAGTCTATTAGTTCCAGGTTCGATTCCCAGCGGTGCCAGTAAATTCTTTTATTTGTTCGCTGGAGTTTTCTGGTGACACCAACGGTCGCGAAAGAACCCTTCGGGGGTAGAGGTAAAAAGCTTTGCTTTAATACGTATAATGTACATCTCTTCCACTGCTAACACACTCTCCCACGTCCTCTAAACCGAGATCGTTCACCATTTCACATAATAAAGTGTGCTTACGTCACGATAGGGTGTACAGCTGGTTTTGTCTCGTGCGGAGCATATACAGTTAAATTCGCCCATTAACACTATGTATCGATAACCGCTGCAGTATTTTCTGATTTCCTCGAAAAAATCGCGTCTTTCTTGGACTCTTGTTGGTGCATAAACACAAATCACTCGCCACTGGCTTGTTGAAAAAGCAAAGTCACAAACTACGAAGCGTCCGTTTAGGCACACTGTGACATTTTGGACTACCACCCCTAACGACTTGCGAATCAGGAGAACACACCCCGCTGACATTTCAACCGCGTGACTAACACATGCATAATAGTGGGCTGTAAATGGACGCACCATACAGTCGGTCTGATCCTCACTTTCGACTTTCGTCTCCTGTATGGCGACGACGTCTAGGTCTCGCTCCGTAACCATGCGGTACAGCTGATTCTGCTTTCGCTTAGCTGAAAGTCCTCGTGCATTGAGGGTAGCTATTCGAAAGGGCTTACAGAGGGCCGTCATTTTGGACGGACCAGACCAAGTGTAAAGTGCTTACCTTGATCTCGCGCCATACAGTGTGTCCGGCCCTACATGTGGTCAGGGGATATTCGTGCCGCCTTTTCCCGGCGACGCCACCCCTGGCTTAGGAGTGGCGGCTCGCTGATTCTTCTTTCCCCGACCAGCCTGCCATGGCGGTTCTGGCTTTCGCTGGTTTGGTTCGTCCGCAGTCTCCGGGCCATCTTCGTGCCGACGCTTGCCCGGCTGAACCTCGAGGTCCATCCTCTCGCTCTCGTCCTTGGTGGTTCCAGAACTGTCCCCGTCGTGAGCGGTGGCCTGCCGAGGCGGATCGGCTGCTGGCGCGCTACGCCCCTCCGCCGTCAGTGGCTTGCTCTCGTCCTTTCTTGTGGTATCCGCGTCCGTTTCCGGCTCGGGGTGGTGGGTCCTGGGTTCAGGTGCTGCGGGTGCCGCTGCTCCCTCTGCTTCCTCCTCGTCCATAACGAGTTCACTGTTGTCACTTTCCAAGCCTCGACCCACAGCCCGAGCGTACGAGCGGGTGCAGTCCGCCTTCTCGTGCCCAAAGGCGTGGCATTCCGAGCACCTGGGGGCCCGGCATTCTCGGCGAATGTGCCCGGCTCTGCGGCACCTGAGGCACAGTGGGGCTCGCCCAGGCACCGCGACGAGCGCCGTGTCGGGGCCTAACCGCAGCTGGTGGGGAAGCCTGTCCGGCGTGACACCTTCATGCAAAACTAGGCGCACAATCCGGGTTGTCGACTCGGACCTGCCAAATCCTGAACACGCCACTTGTCACTCGTCACCTCCTTCACGTCGCCGTACTCGGCGAATATCTTCCTTATCGTCTCGTTGGTAACGTTGAAGGCGATCCAGTGCAGCTTCACCCGAAGTTCGTGCCTTACGGGGTCGACTAAAAGACATGGCCGTCCTTTCACGCTCAACGGGCCGCTTTCCAACAGTTTTTTTCTTCGCTCCGTCCGTCCGAAAATTTAGCAGCCAAATGTGAGACATCTGGTAGGCCCCTATGCCACAAACTTCCTGTATCACTCCAGTGTCTTTCAACGGCTGCCTGAAGTCGTCAATTCTGTACGGTCGACCGCCGACATCGCAGTGCAGAACAACCACACGATTCATCGCTTCTCCGGTGGGCAGGGGGGGCAGAACAACACGGTAATCCTTGGACAAAGAAGAAACCGGTTCACCACGGCTGGCATCGGCCGCTATCGCAGCTCCCACGGAGCCATCCATCCTGCGTCCGCTCCTATCGGCAGCCGGAAACAGAATCACCACTGAGCTGACTGAGCCACCGTGGCGGGTCTGCATTAGTGTATAGCTCTCTATGTGTGCTTCAATGGTCTTCCAGAATTTGAACTAAATTTAGTTACATATTGATGTCTCGACGTGTCATTTTTAAATGCAGAGCATTTCAGTAACTCACGATGTCACCCGCGTTGACGTCCGTAGTCCGCACCGTCGTTGTCCCTACTATATCAAAAAATACTATCCGGTGCCCTGTTTCGATCCCTCGACCCTGCGGGCGGAACGCAATGTACATGATGCTTTACCCACTGCGCCCAAAGCCGACACAGAATGGGACGCTATGAACGCGCCTTATATCGTTGACTCATTCAAATTACTGCTGACGAGCGCTCTCTCGTCAGCAGTTGCCACAAGTGCAACAACATTAACGTAACGCAAACTACTTCACGTCGTGCGCCCCCGGAAATGCTCTGCATTTTATCGTGCCCCTCGCGAGGGGGATGTTTCACTGCGTCTTCATTCTTTGTACACCCACACACTGTGTAACATACCCACCTTGGGGTCTTTGAAGTAATGAAATGAAATTGTTCCTGATCACAATGCGGTATATGTAAGGAAACCAGTCTTAAATCAACAGTACTATTTTACCACACAATAGATAGATGGGAAATTTTTTTACTACAGCAAAAGAATTCACCTTTTGTTATAGGTCTGACGTATTTAAGCATTATCTTCATTATGCCTTGTGTGGCACCTATTGCCCTTTTCTTTTCCTAAATAACCGGTTCATGCAGCTGTTATGTTTTGCTATTGATGACTGAGTCGTGCATTCAGTTTGCATCTGCAGTAGCTGCACTGTGATAAAGGAAAAATGGAAAAATTTTGTGATACTGAGACTTGCATCTTTAAGAAGTGTCGTCAAATAAGGTGCTTTTGGAAATTTTTATAATGTCATTTTATCTCTGGGACAGGAGATACCATCAACTATAGTTAATCATTAGCTGTTCTGTGTCTATTTCAGCATTAAAAAGAATTTGAGAGGAACTGTATTGCAGTTGTTTGCCAGGTATGAATGCAGATGTGCAATTTTGTCATGTCAGGGAGCGAGGACTGTCCTTGTGTGCTAGGTAGTTGTGATATTTTTATCACGTATTCAAAATATAAAATGCCCGTACAGTTGCTTATGTGCGCTTTGATGATTGTCCAATAAGGTCCTCCTCGGCATTGTAATGAACAAACAAAAATTATCTTTGATTTATTCATTAGCATGCATTCACCAGGGAGAGTGATTTTTACATTGGCTGTCATTCCAAATAATTAGGTTATCGCCACAAGCACGGACCATTGCCAACATGGCGTAATTCACTCAACAGAAAGCCAGATGTTCTTGGAAGAACATTCACACCTACAAGCAAAGTAAAACCATGAGATTATATAGAAATCTTAAAATCACAAAGCAGTGGAAGGAAGGTAACCTCAGAGTATACAGCATTTTGGCGTCCTCTTATTGAAGGCACCTTTGTTCTGTAAAACAGGGTGTAGGTAAGGGTTGCCTATTTCCATATTTCCATTCAATAACAAGCTCATATGAACTTCAGCATTGTGGCTAATTGGGCCCGTTGATTTCTGCATCAGGGATGGTATTTTGGGCAAAAATACGCACACATAAAAAGGACACGAGACAGAAAACTTGGTAGTTAATGTTCATTTGTCGTCTCATGTCCTCTTTTCTCTGTGCGTTTTAGCGCTACATATCCCTCATATGCATGTAAGGTCCACTGATGAGGTCAGGGGTCAAGCGCCCGGGCGGCACGGGAGAACCCGCTACTCTGTCTGGTGCATCAGCACTGCCGACTCTACGCTGCAGCCGTCGCCAATTCGTCACGGCGCGCACGGGAGACGGATTGTCTGGCCGACCGAATACCACGGGGATAATCCCCCATTGATAAACCAGACGGCGCCGCCGGATTCCGAGAACCGTCGACGTGACTGACGCGCAGAGGTGGTGGGATTACCGGCGAAGAAGCGCGCGCCGCGCGAGACACCATTGTTAACGCGCCCCAGCCGGCCCAGTGCACCGTCGCCGCCTTTCGCTCTCACCCCGCGGGGTCGCGCGTACCTGCTCGTCCGCGAGCGTGCCGTTGACCCAAAGATGGCGGCGCCTCATTGAATATTCCGTAGCGCGCTGAGTGACAGCGGTCTACGTGAATTTGGGCACTCCCTTACGCGTGTACGAACGCTACAGGGGCATTCCCGAGAGAGGGTGATCTCGAGGTTTTATAAGGCCGAACTTGGCCGTTGGAAATCGTTCTTGTCTGAGCGCCGAGCTGGGCAGTTCCCGGCGGGACAAGGAGTCTCGACCGTTGAAGCTAGGTTGGAATTTGTGAGCCCCCTAGGATAAGGGTTAGGATCGCGTCGGAAGTTTAGGGTGCAGCGCCGTACCGGGCAACTAGACGGATCCTGCGGCGAGACAGGGTCTCGGCCGTCGTTTCTCGAGCGTTTTGTGCACACTCCGAAAATAGGAGAGTTAGACGAAGTTGAAGAGCTCGAGTGATTTTTTGCGCACTCGGAGCTAGCGTCTAGCTGAAGTTCGAAGTTTTTCCTTTTGCTACTCATGCACCCTGTTATCCTACTGTAAATAGCTGTATATAAACTTTCGTTTCACTTAATCAACCCCAACGCCTCGAGTTCGTCAATTCGACCGCCATCTCCAAGAACTTCAACACCATCGCTCTGCCAGCCTCCTGCCAAATCAACCAGAGCCCGGGTGATTGGGTTCCTGATCGACACCGGACTTTGGGGAAACGAACCACAACCATCTTTACTGGCGGAGCCGACAGGATTTGGCAGAAGAAATCACCAGGCCACAACCAGGGGCAGCAGGCAGACGCAAGCCCACCTTCATCGGTAGCAGCTGAGCTCCGCGCTGAGTGGAGCGGCAGAGCCAAGCCAGCGCACGGTGCCAACGACGCGGCAGCCGACCACCGAAGGTGCGGGTGAGTGGGATTTCTTGCGCTTCGTTGTGGCGGTATAGGCTGAGTCTGGGGTTGCATGGTAGTCACGCGGAGCATGCTGGCGAACATTTCGGAAGGAGACGGAAATGGTCAGACACATGAGGCGCCACCTCAAGGAGGAACCGCGGCAGGAGGGGTGGTCCAAGCGGAGTCTGAAGCAATAATTCTTGAACGAATGGAGTTGGAGTTTCAGGAACGGGAGAGAAAAGCAGTGCGCGAAGCGGCGGAGCGCCGCCAGGAGGAAAGAGCGCGAGAGGCGGCGGAGCGAGAGAGAAAAGAAGCGCGCGAAGCGGAGGAGCGGGACAGAAAAGAAGCGCGCAAAGCGGAGGAAAGAGCGCGCGAGGCGGCAGAGCGAGGCAGAAGAGAGGCGCGAGAATCGGAAGAACGCATTCAAAAACTTCGGCTCGAATCTGAAGAGCGGCTGCGGAGGTATGAGTTGGAGCTGCAGCGGAGAAGGCAAGCGCCCTTACGCTCGGACACCCGCGAGCAGAAACAATGGGGCACAGACCCAGCGAGTTTTATAGCGACAGTGAAGTCGAATGGCGCCGGCCAATGTTTCGGAGTTGAACTTGCGTAGCCAAAGTAAGTAGCCGTGGCTCCGTACACGAGGCTAGCATTTCCGCCGGTGTCGAACGGGTGGAGACGGACGTTGGGATGAGGAGCGACGAGGTAAGCGCGTCCGGTGATACTGTAGAGCGGCGTAATCAAGCGATGCTCGAACATGACGAGGAGCCTAGCGGGCGAAATTTGGGAATGGAGCTGCAGCGCATGAGACAGAACCCTTCGAACAGGCGCAGTTACGCGCTGACAGCAAAGTTGAATGGGGGCAGCCCGTTTTTCAACTTCAAGCCGCGTGAGAACGAGATAAGCGGCCGTGGCTGCGCACAGGTGGCGAGCGGCTCAGCCGGGAACAGCTGCATGGAAAGGGAAGCGAGCGTGAGGAGCATCTCAGCGAGCGCGTCCGGTATGGGAGCAGAGTCGGGGGGTAGCCCCGTTGTTGCGAGTGTACGGCCGCAAGTTACGTTTGCACCAGACACTGAGCTAATACATGCCGAACTTGCAAGCACGGGCAGCACCCAAACACTAATCGGTGGACCAGAGGAGATTGGCGTCGCACAAGAAAGTCCTGGCGCCCGCCGCGTTCCATATTCCGCTCAAAAGTCGCACGAGAAAGGGAACTCCGTGTCGGGCGCTCAGGAGCTCACCCAGTAGAGAAAGGAGATAGAAGACGAGAAAGCATGTGATGAGACGGAGCGAAAAAGAGACGGAGTTGGCGATCAGGCTGATGAAAAGCAGGAGTTAAAGGCGGATAAGGGAGTTGAGAAGGCAGGCTGGGTTGAACATGTAGAAAATGGACGAGGAGGTGAGAGAGAACGTGAGAAGACGATGGATGAGGAGCTCAAAACGTTTGAAGAGGGTAGGTACGATACGGAGATGTCGCGTGGGTTTGGTAGTCCTGATGGTGAGAGTGTAACCGAGGAGGCCGATGGAGAACACGAAAACGCATGCGTGGAGACTGCGAAACCAAGAATGAGAGCTCCCGAGGAGGTTGCGAAGGAGAGGGAAAACCCACGTGAGGAGGCAGCTACAGTTGAAACAGAGGAACGAGACGCAATCGGTGATCTCGCGAAACCGGTGTCTGAGATAGAGCTTCGTAGCTTTAGTGTTGGTTGCGGCCATTACCAAGATTTAGGCGGGAGCCGCGCTGGATGGGTTGACGCACTAAGTTCTGCGACCTGGCCGTTTGTCACAGGCCCGAGTTCTGAGTTGTGCCAGGACGAGTGCATGCTGGGACAGCCGAAAAACTGTCTTTGTCAGGCCGCTGCTCAGAATGCACCTAGCGCGCACGAGCGGTGTTTGGTATGATAGGTGCTTGTGGGGTTGTTGTTGTGGGGCAGTCTGTGCGTAAGGGAAAGAATGATCCCGAGAAGGTCGTCGCGTTCGCGGGCCGCCATTCCGCTCCAGCGTCAACCCTTCGCTCACGCTGCCAGCACGCAGCATTGCCTTACGTTGGGGCATTGGAGGGGCATGGCCACTTGGCCTATGGGACAGGAAGCGAAGTCGCATTTTGCGATACCACTCCGTCTTCCCTGAAGTTGTGTTCGCATCATGGGGTAAATTGTCGAGACTTGCGTTGACATTGCAACGCTCCATGGTCGGGGCCATTTGCAAAGGGGTTGGAAATACTCGAATGCACTACCCTGCTTTTAGAATGTTGCTTGGGGAGGCCATTATTGAATTGCCTCCCAGCCTTAACACCGCCACGACGGACGTGAACGTTCCCGTTCACCCGCCCTTTTTCGTCAGTGGTGTGTGTGTGTTTGTGTGTGCCGTGTTTGAGCGCGACAAAATGCCTTGGTTGCTCCATCCGTGCGCCGAACTGAACTTTCTACGCACCGCACGTGAGCTGCATTACAGCTGAACATTCTTGAGGTGGAGGAGGAGTGAAACTTTATTTTTGATCAGAATAAAAGAGAGTTAGGGCCTGTGGCCCTCCGCACAGGTGCAGTCCCTATTCCGGGACCCCATTGGTCAAGGCCGCCACCCTCGCCCGTCGAACTAGAGCCCTTTGAGACTCCAGCCCCGAGCAATTGAGCAGGGCTGCCTCCCATGCCTCTCTGGTAGGGGACGGGTTGGGGGATAACGCAGGGTTGCGCTGGCATGCCCACACCATATGGAAGGTGTCGGACACCTCCCCACAGTGCAGGCACCGCCCATCTGTTTTAGGGTCGAAATGCTTTGCTACTGCAGGGCACATAAATGTGTTCGTCTGCAGGCACCGCAGTATTCGCTCATCGGCCTTGCTCAGACCCTTTGCAAGGGCTGGGTAAAGCCGGCGGTTATCGCAGTAATGTTTTACGATTTCTCTAAACCGCAGAAGTGGTTTGCTAATCTCCGAGCCGGGAGAGCATGGGTGAGGCGCCCGGTGGGTAAGCGCTCGGGCAGCCGCGTGCGCGGCCTCGTTACCTCTCAGACCCTGATGCCCCGGAGACCACACAATTTCTTTAGGTGCGGGGTCTACGAACCGCACCACTCTTTTTAAAATTCTGTAGGCCAAGGGTGCTACCGTGCCCGCTAAATAACTTTCACAGGCTCGGCGAGAGTCGGTTATTATTGTCCTTGACTTCGGGTCCGAGGCGGCGAGCGCTATGGCAATCGCCTCGGCTTGCGTGGAGTTAGGAGCCCGGTAGGAGAGCCCATCGACTTGCTGGTCCCTGCGAATTACAGCGGCAGTGAAGAACCCTAGAGGCGACGGTCCTGCCACATCAACGTAGAACACACCTCGCCCATTTCCGTATTTCCTTTCCAGGGTCTTAGCACGTGCTTCCCTCCTGCCTTCGTGAGTGTGCTTCTTTTCCATGTTACGCGGAAGTGGATGCACCCAGAGCCTGTGCCGCCACAACTCTGTGAGTTTGCACGTCTCCTCTGGGATGCACTCATGTTTGATTTGTAGGCGATTAAGCAAGTGACGCCCGGACGCCGTTTGTGCGAGTCTAGTGTACTGATTTGTGAAATGAACCTCTTTCAGCTCTTGATACGAATTGAGCACTCCCAGCGCCGATAACCTGGTGTTGGAGGTAGCCACAGGGAGGTCAAGGGCTCGTTTTGTGGCCTTCCTAATGATGGCGTCAATGCGATTCTCGTGTTGTTTGTTCGTACGGAGGTAGGGTACAGAGAAGAGGATCCTACTGGTTACAAAGGCATGGGCGAGCCGGAGCGCGTCTCTGCCCCGTAACCCTCCGCGCTTGTTGGATACGCGTTGTATCACCCGTCCGACCTGTTCACCTGTTCGCTTCAGTTTGGCAATGGTGGTCTCTGGACTAAGTTTGTTGTGAATAAGCAGGCCCGGGATCCTAATTTCTTCCACTTCTCTGATAGAACCACCTGTTAAAGAGGTGCAAAGCCTTGTGTTCTCTTTAGGATTGGGTTTAATGTGCAAAAGTTCTGACTTTGTTGGGGCACATTGGAGGCCGCAGTCATTAGCATAGCTTTCGACAATGCTGGCGGCCCTTTGAAGGCGGTCCTCCATTTCCCCAAGGCTGCCTTCTGTGCTCCAGATTGTTATGTCATCGGCGTAAAGGGCATGTTGTATACCCTCTACCCGAGCTAGTTTGTGCGGCAGCTGCATCATAGCGATGTTAAAGAGTAGCGGCGATAGGGCCGCTCCTTGTGGAGTACCCCTTGTACCCATGTAATATGGACCGTACTCCTCATCTTCGATCCTCAGGAATGCTTGACGTTTGGAGAGGAAATCTCTGACGTACGCGAAGGCTTTCTGACCACAATTCGTTCTACTTAAGTTTTCTAGTATTCTGCTGTGCCGGACGTTGTCAAATGCCCCCTTGAGATCTAGGGCAAGGATGGCTTTATCGTTTTGTCGCATTGTAGTTGGTCGAATTACGTCGCGGTGTAGCTGGAGAAGGACATCCTGTGCTGACATATGTGGGCGGAACCCGAACATAGTGTCAGCAAAGAGGCCCGTGGACTCGATGTATGGAGAGAGACGATCCCGGACCATCGCCTCCATGAGCTTACCCGCGCATGAGGTGAGCGAAATTGGCCTCAGATTATCAATATTAACAATTTTTCCTGCTTTGGGTATAAAAGTGACCCAGGAGGTCTTCCATTCTGGGGGGAGTGGACGGCCGTCCCAGATTTGATTTATGTAATCTAACAGTTGCAAGTAGGCCGAGTCCGAGAGGTTCGCCAATAGTTGGACTGTTATACGGTCTCTTCCTGGGGCCGTACCTCGGCGCATCTTAGCTAAAGCTGCCCGAAGATCTTGTAGTGTAAAGGGGGCATCCATGTCGGGGTTCTGCTTGCCTGCGTATTGATACTCAGGTCCATTGGGGTCTTCCGTGCGGCAGAGATATCTGTCACATAGAGTATCCGCGAGTTGGGTCGTCGTACCTTCGTACCCGTGTAGGGCTCTTCGGAGTTGACGTTGTGTTTCCCCTCTCGTCTGAGTTGGGTCAATGAGACTGCGAAAAAGGCGCCATGTCCCCTTGGATCCCATTTGACGCGCAGCTGAATTGCATCTCTCTATCCAATTTGCGTCGCTAAGTTGGACAGCGTATTCTGCCGCTTTTTCAGTCAGTTCACTGATGCGGGCTCGAAGCTTGCGATTAAGTTTCTGTTTGTTCCATCTTTTAGTAAGGCTCCGGCGTGCCTCCCATATATGCATCAGATGGTTGTCCACAGTTGGGTTCTTTTCGGTGGTCTGAATTGTTGCAACGTGTTGCTGTTGTAAGGCGGTGATCTGTTTCGCCCACTCCGTATAGCTGCCTGTGAGGAGAACAGGTGGAACTTCTTGCAGCCTAAATTCATGCCAGTTGGTTAGTTTGGCCTGGCCCCGCTTTCTTCTAGCAGCCTTCGCCAAGAGGGTGATCCTAAGGAGGCAGTGATTGCTACTGAGTGTCTCCTCCAGGTTTTCCCAAGTAGCGTCTCTACTATTTTTAACTATGGATAGGTCAGGACACGTGTCGCGAGTTACCGAGTTTCCCATACGCGTGGGACATGCCGGGTCCGTGAACAGCGTAAGTCGAAGCGTGGAGATTAACTCCGCTAACTTGCGTCCCCTGGCCTGCTCGAAGTGATATCCCCAATTAAGGCTCGGGGCGTTAAAATCCCCAACTATCACGAGGGGTGCTTTGTCGGCCGATTTAAGTGCTCGATAGAAAACTTCGTTAAAAGTTATGCGGGGCTTGTGCGGGGGGCTGTAAATGTTCAGTACGTGTATTGGAGGATCACGACGTCTAAGTGGAAGGACCTTTACCATACTGTATTCCTGTTCGGTTTCCAGACCTAGATCGACTTGGAGCGCCGTATACGCCTTGTTGACCAGGATGCAAGTCGTAGGGCCCCCCTGGAATGAGCTATACCCTGGAAGTTTAGCATCTGCTCCAGGCTCTTGAAGAGCCAGAATAGCTGGTGCGGGGCCGATGGACTGGAGATATAATTGGAGATGCGACCTTTTTTTCCTATTCCGAAATCCTCTACAGTTCCATTGTATGATCATGAATTTCTCATTTGGAATTTTGCTTCTGGCTTTCCGCTGCGGTTGGTTAGCCATGATTGAAGATTATTGAGATTTAAGAAACATGGCCTCCTCCCTGGATTAACGGTGTCTCTAACGGAGGCACCAGTGGTTCCATGGGGGTAGTGGCCGAACTGTATTCCTGCAAGCCTGTGGCCGGGCGAGGCACCACCTTACGCCTATGCGAATCCGATCGCGGGGATCGGGAGCGGGAGCGATTGTCTCTGAGTTGCGCGCTGACCCAATCCTGAACTGTGTCCATGACTGAGTCAGTTACCGCTAGAATTATTTGCGAAAGTTCCTGCTGCCAGAGCTCTGCAAAGGATGCCCTGACTCCTTCTAGAATTTTCTTTGGCAGTTCCTCTATGGTGCGTTCCAGTTTTGTCAGCCGCTGTTCCACCTGTGGCCCACGTTGCACAAATGTGCAGTCTGAGCATCGGGAAGCGCTAGACACCCCAAACGCGACCGAGGTGCTCTCATCCCGCTCTGATGGCTCGGACTGCTGCATTGGCTCCGAAGTCCCAGCTGTTGTTTGGGACTCCGTGAGCCCAGTTAGCCTCGTTTCTAACTCTTAAATTTTGTTCGCAAGAATTTCGCTCTGGCGCCTTAGCTCCGCATTTTGTCGCTGTAGGGCTACTTCGGTTGGGGTTGTGAGGATAGAAGGGGAACAGCGAGGCCGGGAGGCAGCCCTAACCCAATCGCTCACCTCGTTTTGGGCGTTTGGCAGGGTTGGAAAGTCCTCGGCGCTGAAAATCTGCGTCCTTGACACGGTCCCGGATCCGGTGTTGTTCTTGACCGGAGCAGGTCTGCCCGACACTGGGGTTGAAGTCTTGTGGCTTCCCTTGCTTGCTTGAATCTTCTTGAAGTCTTCTTTCCGTTTGTCGGTGGTTGGTGAGGTTCCCGGCTTGATCGGTTTCCGGTATTTGCCGTTACATCCAGAAGTGCCGGTGAGATGTTCACCCCCGCAGATGAGGCAACGGGGAGTGCATTTGTGTTCGACAGGGCCCTCGGGAGTGGTAGCCACCTCGAAGCCACATTGGTCGCAGCGTCCCGGCTTGGGTCTCGGGCAGATATCCGCCCTGTGTCCCACCGTGTCGCAACGATGACAGGCGGGGATCGTTTTCTTGTACAATCTCACCGGGATGCCCTGGTCGTTGTAGTAGATTTGGCGGGGAACAAATTTCCCCTCGAAGATGACCACAGCGACGTTGCTGCTGCCAAGTTTTCTCACGGAAAGAATTTCGCCGTTTTTCCATCGCAGCTTGGGTTTGAGAGAGGCCGACGTATCATTGGGATCGATGGTGATGACCCCTTTGCCGACGTCGCCTGTGGCTTTGGCATGTCCCCGGAAGGGGAGCTGGCGGCCGTCGACTGTCAGCGTGACATTACCGAGCAGTCGTCGGGCGGCAGGCTCTGAGTTGAGTCCACACACTATCACGTTTTGTTCCCACACCGGCCACACAGACAGTTCCACGTTCCCGCATTCGCGTAGGAGATTGCGCACTGCGGATCCGACTTGGCCTGGAGCAAAAGTTGCCTTCAAATCCAGCGTTGTGCTCGGCTTGAGAACCACGATGAGTTCGTCGCGCCCAATGTGGGGCGTGTGCTTCGGTCGCCACTGGGGCTTGCTGGATCTGTGAGCGGACAACTTGCTAGCCACACCCCCTTGAGGAGCATGACCAGAGCGAGCCGCCGTCTGTTGTTGGCCAGGAGCGTCGTTGCCCTTGGGAGCTTTCGAACTGTGTTTGCGTCGCCATATGCGAATCATGTCTTCTAAATATTCTTCCTCGGATGGTGGACAGTCCTCGTGTTGGGCGGTGTCCATGCATACGACTTGCATTGAGACAGGGTCGTATCCCGTGATGGTCTTGGACGCCGCCACCGCCGGAGAGGCCCCGGCTTGCGCTAGCGGCAGCATGTTCGCCGCTAGGCTTAGTGGCGCGGCAGCCGGTGAATTATTCAGTCACTCACAGCTTGCTGAAAAATGGGCCCACCTTAATAAGAGTGGTATCCGCTGGTGCCGCTGAGCTTCGCGAAGACGCTGACGCCAAAATTTTCGACGTCCGAGTTGAATTTTGGCGACAAAAAGGAAAAATTTGCGGAGCCCACCGAACAGGGGACTGTTCCATGCACGTGCCGGCACGTGCCTCCAACATTCTTGAAGGAACGTTATCAGGCTACGCCGTGAAGGAGGACATTTGCGTGCGTGCGCATAGTGACAAGGCAAACTTTCTTAACGTTTTATTTTTGGTTGACTGCAAAATTGCCCGTGTTCTTTGCCAGTGCTTATTCCTTTTGTTCTTGTTGTCGAGTGCCGGAATGTTTGTGCGTGCTTGCAGTTATAGCGCGCATCAGTGTTATAGGTTGAGTTGTCTCGTTGTTCGTGGCGTTTACGCGCCCCGGAGACACGACCCAATTTCTCGCACTTAGTGTTTTTAGCATTTCTTTGTGTTTTTCCGGTTTCCTAGAGTATTCCGTCCCTGTTGAACGGCTAGTGATTAGGTTGTGTTTGTAGTTTAGGTGAGAGAGGGTTCGGATCAGCTGCAGAAATGGAAGGGGGTTCATTTGTGGTTATACCTAGCTCCTTCCACGTGTTTTTTTGTTTGTTTGTTCCGCTGTTATTGCTGAAGGAGAGATGAAACGAGTGGCGCTTTTGAATTCTTTTCGGATTGACTGAACCAAGAGGTCTAGTAACCCTCTTAAAGGGGGAGTTGTAAGGTCCACTGATGAGGTCAGGGGCCAAGCGCCCGGGCGGCGCGGGAGAACCCGCCACTCTGCCTGGTGCATCAGCACTGCCGACTCTACGCTGCAGCCGTCGCCAATTCATCACGGCGCGCACGGGAGACGGATTGTCTGGCCGACCGAATAACACGGGGATAATCTCCCATTGAGAAAGCAGACGGCACGGCCGGATTCCGAGAACCGTCGACGTGACTGACGCGCGGAGGTGGTGGGATTACCGGCGACGAAGCGCACACCGCGCGAGACACCATTAGAGAGTTTTAGTATAGCGGAAAGCACCACTTTATCGCGCCCATAGCGTTAGCGGGCACGCTAACCGTAGCGTAACGAGGCGCTATCCGTTCGCGATTGCGGCCCGCAAAGCAGCTAAAACGCTATACTAAAACTCCCTATTGTTAACGCGCCCCAGCCGGCACAGTGCACCGTCGCCGCCTTTCGCTCTCACCCCGCGGGGTCGCGCGTACCTGCTCGTTCGCGAGCGTGCCGTTGACCCAAAGATGGCGGCGCCTCATTAAATATTCCGTAGCGTGCTGAGTCACAGCTGTCTGCGTGAATTTGGGCACTCCCTTACGCGTGTACGAACGCTACAGGGGCGTTCCCGAGAGAGGGTGATCTCGAGGTTTTATAAGGTCGAACTTGGCCGTTGGAAATCGTTCTTGTCTGAACGCCGAGCTGGGCAGTTCCCGGCGGGACAAGGAGTCTCGACCGTTGAAGCTAGGTTGGGATTTGTGAGCCCCCTAGGATAAAGGTTAGGATCGCGCGTCGGAAGTTTAGGGTGCAGCGCCGTACCGGGCAACTAGACGGATCCTGCTGCGAGACAGGGTCTCGGCCGTCGTTTCTCGAGCGGTTTGTGTACGCTCCGAAAATAGGAGAGTTAGGCGAATTTGAGGAGCTCGAGTGATTTATTGCGCACTCAGAGCTAGCGTCTAGCTGAAGTTCGAAGTTTTTCCTTTTACTGCTCATGTACCCAGTTATCCTACTGTAAATAGCTGTATATAAACCTTCGTTTCACTTAATCAACCCCAACGCCTCGAGTTTGTCAATTCGACCGCCATCCCCAAGAACTTCAACACCATCGCTCTGCCAGCCTCCTGCCAAATCAACCGGAGCCCTGGCGATTGGGTTCCTGATCGACATCGGACTTCGGGAAAACGAACCACAACCATCTTTACTATGCACATAGCTGAGATGGCCCAAAATGCCAAGTATGACAACAGTCGTTAATCGACCAGTTATTAACCCTTTCAGAAGCTATGTACACAACGGTGTACATTTCAATCCTGCGGTTTTTATAAATAGAAATACCAAATTGAAAGTTTTCGCTAGTTTACTGTACTTTTATATCCTTCGTCTAACAATGAAGATTTTAGTGCCATCTGGTGGGTAATAAGATAATACAACCGTTAACAAACAAACAGGCGACGCTCGCGACCGCTTCAGCGGATGAGCTTTTTCAACTCTTTCTCCTCGTTTTCTCAAACGAATTGTGGTCCTAAAAATATAGAAACAACGCATATCACACAAATTTGTACGTACGTGGAAATATTCAGCGCTACTTGACGCCCCTGACCCCTGTGACGCTATGTACACCATTCTGTACATGACTAAAAAACTAACATTGTCTTGGGGTCAGTGACCTGCCATTTCATCTTATTTGGGGAAATACCGAACATAGAAACAACAAAAATTTGTAGGGGGAAATAGCGAGCGGCGTCTGGAAGGGTTAACCCTGGACCAGGACAAATTTTTGTTCACTCACGAACTTTGTGAGGAAACTGCACAGCTTTCCTTTGTAGCTGTGTGGCTGTGTTGAGCTGGGTGTCAAAGTTTCCTTCGCATGGCAACAGTCGCTAATGAACACCGTTGAAGCAAGCACATAGCATTAGATATCATACTTCTTCCAAGTGTAAATACTATGTAGGTGGCAACAACTTTCATTACATAGGTGGCTAATCAAAAAATAGCGCCTTGCCTGCAAACAGGCTTTCCAGTATATATAGTTCATTATTAGGCAGATGCTACTTAGGCATATGCTTTAGTAAATTAGGAAAGCATTTTCTATACCATAAATCGTGCATTTGTTTCACTTGCCTAACTCTTAGTGAAATTCATAGCTACGGCATTATGATCTTAAGATAAATACTCTGCAGCTGGTTTTCTTTTTATCCTAGATACAACACTGGTCTGTGTTTATCTTTGCAGCTGGACAAGCTAGCTGTCCCACCCCAGTTCTCATGTTGGAAATGCACAAGGCGCAAGCGGATGAGCTCAAGGAGAAGGCACCGGAGGATGTACTGCTGCATGTGTGTGAGGTGTATGGGAAAGAGAGTGTGAGGAGCGACATTGAATTCTTGACAAGTTAACAGTCGAATTCTCCAGAATGGCACAGGTATAGGAAGCGCCTCGTAAGTGCAAGCATTGCTCATGCTTTTATGACCCAGGCAAAGACTGTTCTTCGTTCGAAAGGTGCGGCAAACATTCACCCTTTTCTCGCACTCATCTTAAGAAACAAACCTGTAACAAGACCAGCAATTTAGGCTGGCATTGCGAAGGAAGCACAAGCATGTCTTGCCTACAAAAGGTGGCAGGAAGCTTTGGGGCACACTCTAGAAGTGTTCCGGAGAGGGCTCATTCTGTGCGAGGAATTTCCTATAATAGGTTGTTCCCCTGGCGGCTTGGCACGTTTTTTTGTAAGTGCTGGGAGGGAAAGGAAGTCCTCTTGGAGATCAAGTGCCCAGTAAACCTGGAAAACTCGTTTAAGAACTTCAAGCCTAATCATTAAAGCCTAAAGTAGAGTACTGCACAGAATTTAATGTACAAATGGCAGTGTGTAACGTTAAGGAGGCCCATTTTTTGTTTATTGTAGCGACAAGTCCTTTTGTTGTGCTGTTGTTAGCTATAATAGCTCTGCATTCGACGACTTTAAAGACGCAGTAATTAGTGTGTACAAAGAACGCGTCGTGTCAGAGCACCTTTTGAGGCTAAGCCAGTGATGTGTTTCTTGCTGTGGCTGCTCTAAAAATTTGAAGGGGTGTAGACACGACAATCTTCTGTGATAATTCTATCTCTTGTAGAATGCCATTTATGGGGACCATGACATAATCAGTATGTGCACTACCGCACATGCTGAAACTAGTGAAACTAACTTTTTTACGCTTTATTTTTATCGCC
The DNA here is from genome assembly GCF_048455015.1 of Haemaphysalis longicornis. NCBI lineage: Eukaryota > Metazoa > Arthropoda > Arachnida > Ixodida > Ixodidae > Haemaphysalis > Haemaphysalis longicornis. Next base: position 72,945,281 of record NW_027526203.1, read on the forward strand.
ACCTAAAGAGGTTCTAAAGCCTAATGTCACACATTTTTCTGGCGTACATAGGTTCTCCATACAATGTTATTTTATAACTTGCATAGATCGAATTTGTGCACCGGGCTTATTTCAGAAGGGAGTTCTTTTTATCTACTCTTTCTGCATCCTGTGAGCTGTATTAATCTGTACCTGTTTTTGCCTCCTGCAGCTATATTATCTGTGAGCTTTATCATTCCTTTGAGGTGTATTGTGTTATCTCGGCAAATCGCACCAGTTTCTTTTAATGATTCTAGTCACACTCATACGTTTGCACTGTATTCAAGCTAGAAAAAAAGTGAAGACTGAATAAAACCATTGTATAAGAGTACACTTTCTGGTGGCCAGACTTCCTAAATGAATCATTGCACGTATATGTGACACTGTTCAAAGTCAACGCTGATATGCTTGAATGTACAACAATGTGACTAGGTAATATGTATGCGACAAACACGTTAACACCAAGTGCAGTAAACAAAAAATTGAGCGGCTTATTTGCTAAAAAACTACAATGCAAGGAACAGCATACTGCGATTGAACGTGGCTACAGCTTCATGAGCACAGGTCATAAATAAGCAACCCACAAATTACCATAATGCGTGTTTTTATGCCACAATGTGAAAACGTTTATCGGAGTGCAGCATATACAAGCACTACAATTTAGAACACAAGTCGTAAGAACCTGCAAATCATGATACTGTCCTCTACCTGCACAGCAAGTATATCAACCGGGGCAGCGTTCCTGTTTAAAATGTGTGCAACCAAACAAGACCATTACCCTTTCACAGAGAGCCACAATCTGGAACAAAAGTGTCTTTGCTAGACAGGCTACTACATACAGCATCACAATGCAATGTGCTACTACATGTAATGTGGCTGTGAAATATTCACGCACATGGTCCCTCTGTGCCCGCAGAGATGGCAGAGAAAGTCCGTTGCAGTGTGATTTCCTCCGGTAGCATCATAACACAACTGTTTCTCAGCTTTCCTCACATAATATGCTTATCTGAAAAATTGTAATGTAAGAAAACTCTTTGGGCAATATGAAACTAATACCAGCGTATGACAAATATTTACAGTGCGGCCTGGCAAGAAGCCATATCGAGGCTATCCAAAAGAGTTTTCTCAACATGAAAAAAATGTATACATACGCAACATACCAGCACTTAAGCTAAATTCAGATGCATCTGAAATTGTCATTGAAATATCTAATGTTTTTAATGACCATTTCTGTAATTACAGTTCTACCACAACATCAAATTTTGCACCTTGCACTCGCTGTCCCCATTCATTCTACTTGCAGCCCACATCACCCGAGGAAATAGTGCAAGTGATCAAAGCCCTAAAAAGTTATGGGGCTGGATTGGATGGTATCCATGCTGCTAGGGTAAAACTTGTCGCCAACGAACTTTCCATTGTAATCGCCCATGTCATTAACAATATTTTTAGGTCCGGCGTTTTTCCGTCTGAACTTAAGAAAGGAAAAGTAGTACCCGCTCATAAGGAAGGTGATCGTGGTATGTTAAATAACTATCGCCCCATAACCATACTGCCCTTTTTCAGCAAGTTAGTAGAAAAACTTATTGTAACTAGGCTGTGGAAATATATCTCCAAATTTCAACTACTGACCCCCTGTCAGTTTGGTTTTCGGCCTAATTTTTCTACTGAGGCTGCTCTTATCGAGATAACTGATTTCATGAAACAATCAATTGATTGCGGCCTATTTGCAGCAGCTATATTTGTCGACCTCACAAAGGCATTTGATTCCATTACTCACGATATTCTTTTTTCCAAATTAGAATCATTGGACCAACATTAGCCTTACTACAGTCATATCTGGCTGACAGGCTTCAGGCTGTGGAATGCAGTGGCATACTTTCTGAATAGAAGACAGTTAATATAGGCGTCCCCCAGGGGTCCATTTTGGGACAACTGTTGTTTTTGTTATTTATAAATGATCTCCCATCTTGTTTAAATTTTTCAAAATGCATGCTTTACGCAGATGACACCACGGTTTATTTGGCTGATTCTGACCTCTCGAACCTAACTAAAAAATTAAACGACGATTTAATAAGGTTATCCGATTGGTGCCGAAACAATAGGTTAAATATAAACCCTAGCAAAACCAGTTTCATAATTTTTCACTCCCATCAAAAGCAAATTACCCCAATCCCGCATCTCCACCTTGGCACGCATTTTATCTACCCTTCAGTTTACACCACATTCCTAGGAGTGGTCCTCAATAAACATTTAAAATTTCACTTGCACATCAAGTCACTTATTAGTAAAGTTTCGTTTGGTATTCATGTACTAATTAGAACTCGCGCATATTTTCCTCTGCCTGTTCTCCGTTCTCTTTACAACTGTTTTGTACACAGTCATTTAACATATTGTTTAGGTTCGTGGGGAAGCACCTATGATGTTCATCTATCACCGCTTGTTTCTTTGCAAAACCGAGCCATCCGAATCATTAATTACAGCCATCCGAGAGACAGTGCTCCGAATTTATATTTTGACCTTCGAATCCTACCCCTTCTATTTGAATATAAAATAAAAATGTGCATTTTCCTCCTTCGCGCTAGAAATAATGAATCCATGCACACCTGCATCGACCAGTCGTTACTTTTTAACGCCAACAACACCCGCTACTCAGAACACAACAACCTAATTCTACCAAAAATTCGTTCTAACTACGGCAAACAAACTGCCGTATTCGCCGCCATTTCAATGTGGAATGAACTACCGACCCCCCTCAAATCAATTCACTCTCCCAATGTTTTCCGAAACCAATTAAAAAGTTTTCTATTATCTACCTTGGCCTAATGTATAAACGTGTTTTTGTTGTAGGGCCATTTTTTTTATGTGCTTCTGTTCTTCCGTCGAATCGTTTTTACTGCAATTTTTATGTTTGTATTGCTACAAATTAATGTACATATGTGTGCGTATGTATGTATATACATATATGCATTGCTTTCAGCCTGTTTTTGCTCATTTTCGTTTTATGTGTTTTTTACTTGTTGCCTACTCTACGCTGTTCCGTTGTGTACTTTGTCACAGGAGGTCCCCCCGACAGTTTTTTAACTACGGGACCTCCTCGGTATTACTATTTGTACGCTCTTTTAAAACGTGAAAATAAAATAAACTTCAAACTTCAAATTCAAAAGACAAAGAAAGTTGTGGGAAAATCAAAAAGTGCAAAGAAAACATGCAGTCATGGTATGTGTGTATGATGTACGAAGTGACAGCAGGAGAGGGCGACGAGGAAGTACGCGTGCTTTAGAACACAAGAATGGTGCACGAGCTGTGGCCCACTGCTCATTCCTAGCATCACAAACATACAAACACACACACACACACACACACACACACACACACATATATATATATATATATATATATATATATATATATATATATATATATATATATATATATATATATATGTGTATATATATATATATATATATATATATATATATATATATATGTGTATATATATATATATATATATATATATATATATATATATCACTTTCTTTCTTTCTTTCCAAATTCTTAATCTGTTTCAATGATCTACCACATCCTCCCCTTTGCTTTCCGAGGTTTTCTCGACTGCCAACCCTTATTTCTGTGTTATATATATATATATATATATATATATATATATATATATATATATATATATATATATATATATATATATTGTAAGGAGACGGAAGACCCGGCACAAGTCGGCACCAGTAGCAGCGGACTAGGTTTTATGAGACTGTCGGTGACTCAACGGAATCAGCCACTCGTGACGATGATTATGTACAGATGATGATGATAATGGGTATGCACAGGTGAGGGATTGGTCCTACCGAATGACGGCGATTGGCCACAGCACGTAAGTGTCCCAGAGCGCAATAATTATCCAGTAATGTTGACTGCGCTTACACACGCTCACAATATCCCCCCCTCGGCTGGAAGCGGCCTCCTGGTCGCCGAGAGTCACGATGTACGCTGGTTGTAACGTTTCATGCGAGAGACGTGCACTATTCAGTTCCTCGCCGTCGGCGGTCAGTAGGGGCAGCTGCCAGAGACACCAGATAGTTTACAGGAGATGTCTGCTCAACTACAATGTAGGGACCAATGTACCTATGCAAAAACTTCTCGCATAGACCGGGGGAGCGTAGTGGCGTCCACAGTAATACTTCGTCCCCAGGACGGAAGTGAACGGAGCGGTGAGTGGAATCGTACTGGCTTTTGCGTTCTTGTTGTGTGAGTTCAGTGTGAAGACGGGCCAGGTGACGACAGTGGTTAAGCCGAGAGATGAACACGTCAGAAAACGGGGCGCCAAGGGAGTCCGGGGCAGAAAAGAAAGCCGTGTCAATGATGAAAGAGGGGGAGCGTCCAAAAACCAGGAAGAAAGGTGAGTAGCCAGTGGTGCGCTGGATAGCCGAATTGTAGGCGAATGTAACAAAAGAAAGAATTCGATCCCAGTTAGTGTGGTCCGGCTTAATATACATGGATAGCATGTCGGAGAGAGTACGATGAAATCGTTCGGTGATGCCGTTGGTTTGAGGATGGTAGCTAGTGGTAGTTTTGTGCACAGTATTTGCTGCTTGAAGCACTTCAGCGAGAATTTGAGAAATGAATGCCTTGCCTCGATCGCTCAAAAGCACGCGAGGTGCACCGTGGCGCAATATGATGCTCGAAGTACGAAATCTGCAATTTCTTGAGCGCATCCAGATCGCAGAGGTGATGTTTCCGCGTACCTGGTCAAATGGTCGATCGCCGTTGCAATCCAGCGGTAGCCGGTGGGTGTGCGTGGCAGTGGTCCATACAGATCAATGCCCACCGTATCAAAAGGAGAAGGGGGACAGGGAACTGGTTGTAACGGACCAGCTGGGGAAGACGTACTGCGTTTCCTGTGTTGGCATTTGGCACATGATGAAATGTATTTTGCCACACTTGTGGACATTCCAGGCCAGAAAAAACGACTACGGATTCGGTCGTACGTTTTCTCAAAACCAAGGTGTCCAGCAGTCGCGTCATCGTGGAATGCCTCTAAAATGACTGGCCTGAGCATACGAGGCAAAACAGTGACCCATCGACTGCCTGCAGGGTGATGGCTGTAACGGCAGAGAACTCCACTAACGAGCTGAAAGTTCTTGAGCTGCCGACGTAAGCGGCTGTTGGGTGGTCGTGCGGTCCCTTCAAGTCTTTCTATGATTCGGCGACAATAATTATCGCCACGTTGCAAGGCCGATAAGTTGAGTGTGTCTTCAACCATGGCGCAAGGAATGGGTGCGATGGGCAGGACAGGCTGCGTCGATGCGGAGGCAGGGGCTGGCGATTTGGACAACGGGCAACGTGAAAGGGCGTGCGCATCCAAATGCTTCTTGCCGGACTTATAAGTAACAGTAAAACTGTACTGCTGCAGACGAAGAACCCAACGGCCAAGGCGTCCGGAAAGGTTCTTGAGTGTCGACAGCCAGCACAACGCATGGTGATCGGTAACGACAGTGAAATGCCTGCCGTATAAGTAAGGGCGAAACTTTTGAATTGCCCAAACAACGGTGAGGCACTCCTTTTCCGTTATGCTGGAGTTTTTTTCTGGCGCCGTAAGCGAACGACTGGCATATGCAACCACTCGCTCTTTTTGTTGGGCGTCTAGTTGAAGCAAGACGGCACCAATGCCTTGGCGACTGGCGTTCGTGTGTAGGATCATGGGAGCGCTGTCGTTAAAATGGCAAAGGACGGGGCTCGACGTGAGGGCGTCTTTGAGGGCCTGAAAAGCCCGTTCGCAATCTTCTGTCCAAACGAAAGGGATGCCATGGCGTAGAAGGTGATGTAGCGGGAAGCAACTGTTGCGAAATTTTGTATAAATCTGCGGAAGTATGATGCGAGTTCGATGAAGCTGCGGAGTTCCTTCTGCTGTTGTGGACGGGGAAAATTTAAAACTGCCGAAATCTTTTCGGGGTCCGGTTGAATTCCTTTTTTGCTCACGACGTGGCCTAATACCTTGATAGATTTGCTGGCGAAAGTGCATTTATTTGTGTTTATCTGCAGTCCCGCACTGGAAAGACAACTCAGTACTTCGTCCAGACGTCGTAAGTGTTGGTCAAATGTACCTGAGAAAACAACAATGTCGTCCAGGTAGCAGAGACAAGTTTTCCACTTAAGACCACAAAGCATGGTGTCAATCATTCGTTCAAACGTGGCAGGCGCGTTACAGAGCCCAAATGGCATCACGTTGAACTCGAAAAGCCCGTCTGGGGTGGAAAACGCCGTCTTCTCTTTGTCATCCTCGTGCATTGGGATCTGCCAATATCCCGAGCGTAAGTCTAGACTCGAGAAGTACTCCGCTCCTTGAAGACTGTCCAAAGCATCGTCGATGCGGGGCAGCTGATAAACGTCTTTTGGAGTGATCTTATTTAGTGCACGGTAGTCGACACAAAAGCGAACTGATCCATCCTTCTTCTCGACTAACACAACCGGCGATGACCAAGAGCTTGACGATGGGCGGATAACGTCGCGCTTGAGCATCTCAGCGACCTGCTCTTCAATAATTTTTCTTTCGTGAGAAGAGACGCGGTATGGTCGCCGACGTACAATCGCTGAGCCATCTGTCTCAATTCGGTGAGCGGTCACAGTCGTCCGTTTTAGTGTGTTAGCAACCACGTCAAAGGATGCAAGGTGCTTCACCAGTACCGTGAGCAGCTGTTCTGTTTGCTCAGATGTAAGGTCGGGGCTGATGGTTGCAGCGATACTAGATATACCACCCGAAGAAGCAAGGTCGCACGCACGCGAAGGTGGTACTGCGTTGGACAGGACAGAAACAGGCTCTCTGTCGACCACAGCAGCGACGGCCATGCCTTTAGGCAACAAAATTGGCTCTGTGGTGGTGTTCCGAACGGCCAAAGCTGCAGATCCTTGTGAAAAACGGACGAGGCATGTGGGCTCGGGGAAGCATACGGCTTGATGGAGACGCTATCACATCACCTGCGGAAATGCTGCTCGAGGACACCAAAAGAACTTCTTCACAACCCGGCGGCAAAAAACAGTCCGTCCGTAAGGTTAAGTACTGCTGTCGTGAGTTTGGTGAAGGGGACGGCTCTGTGCTGGAAATGTGAATGGCTGGTTGGCGACAGGAAATAACCGCAGAAGCTGAAGAAAGAAAGTCCTATCCAAAAATTAATTCATGGGCGCATTCTGGCAAAACGGCAAACTCAATATGGTGACAATCGTCTCCGATGACGACACGTGCTGTGCAAGATGCGGCAAGCTGTATGACATTTCCATTTGCACTGCACAATGAAGGTCCAGAGTAGGGCGTCTTCACTTTTCGTAGCCGGCCACACAGATCACTATGCATGACGGAGATACTGGCACCAGTGTCCACTAAAGCTTGTACAACAATTCCTTCCACAATTACAGGCAAAATGTTCGAGGGACGCGCCGGAGGAGTTGTAGACAGTTCGCACGATGCAGTTTCCCCTCCGTAAACTGCAGCATCTAGTTTTCCGGAAGGTGGTTGGCGTCGTTCGAAACGGGGCGAAGAGCCGAGACGAAACGACGTCCGGGCGAAGGGGAACGGCGTCTGGGATCCAGTTGACGGCGCGAACGGTCTGGAGAAAGCTGAGGCGACGGGGAGCGGTCGTGAGGTGGATATCCAGGTCGTCGAGGTCCGTAGCTGTAGCGAACGTCGCGTTCGTAGGGCGCGTAGCCTCGCCGCTCATCTTGCTGGCGCCGTCGGCAAAACTGCGAGATGTGGCCGCGGATTCCACAATAGAAACAGACCGGGCGTTCGTTAGGCCGGAAATCCATACGCGGTCGCCAGTTGGAATATGTTGGTGACGCATGGGCCGCTGAGGAGATCGCTGTGAGCCGTTCGAACATTGGCGGAGGTGCAGGAACTCCGATCGGTGAGACCGGGGGTCGCGAAGCTGCGTCCGCGTACGAGGGTGCGGCGAAAGCCACTGGGGGGCTACAGCGCGGGCTACACGTTCATCGACGCCAGCTCCTCTTTAATAATCCCCCGCAAATCAGTCGCAGGCTGAGCACACCGGTCACCATGAGAGCACGATGGGCCTTGCTTTTGGAGTTCCTCACGAATGATATCGCGTATGAGACCACGAAGCTCCGACTCAGGAGGAAGACGAGCTGATTCCTGCCGTGGCTGCAGGCGGATCGCTTGTAGCTGGTCGAGGCGCTGACACGAGGTTCGTACGTCCTCCACGGAAGACGGATTTTGTAGGGCAAGCGAGTTAAAGGCGAACTCTGCGATTCCCTTGAGTAGATGGCGAACTTTGTCAGCCTCTGCCATGTCTGGGTTCACCCGACGGCAGAGAGCTAGCACATCCTCAATATAATACGCAAATGTCTCGTCTGGACGCTGCCTGCGGGCATCTATTTTCGTTTTGCCTTCTCGTTTTCTTTTTCTTTTGCTTCACTTTCTGGGGTATTTATATTTACTAAAACTGTATCTGACGCTTGAGGGTGGTAGCCAGCGCCACCCAGACTACAGAAAGTGAAGCAGAACACAGTCGCCCAGATAGCCGAATTGGTAAGGCATTCGAGATCTAATCGAAAGGCGTGGGTTCGGTCCCCACTCTGGGCGCGTGTTTTTCTTTCTTTCTTTCTCACGTAATTAATAAAAATTAATAATAATGTAACGTCACTAACGGTAAAAAAAATAGTCCAACCATTCCCCTATGCCTTCTTTAGCGTTGTAGACTGCCGGCATTTCTTTCTGTATTTCTTAACGAGCCCCTCATTTCCAAACGATATTATCGTGCGAAAGCTTTTGCGAGGGCCTCGGTTCTGGCAGCCTTGATGCCAAGGTAGCATAAGAGGGTTTCCCGCCAGTTACCCGCTTATGACAGGCTGTAGACGTTCGAGTCACGCCCCGGGGGTTGAAAAGAAGGTCCCCTTCTCCCCTTGTAGTCTGAGTGGCGCTGGCTACCACCCTCAAGCGTGAGATACAGTTGTAGTAAATATAAATACCCCAGAAAGTGAAGCAGAACACAGTCGCCCATATATATATATATATATATATATATATATATATATATATATAACACAGAAATAAGAGTTTGCAGTCAAAAAAAACTCGGAAAGCAAAAAAGAGGAGGATGAGGTAGGTTATTGAAACAGATAAAGAATTTGGAACGCCAGGTGGGTTCCGAACCCACGACCTCCAGAATACCGGTCTGGTGCGATAACCACTACGCTACCGGCGGGACGATTTTCCCCTCCACTTTCTGGGGTATTTATGTTTAGGTATTTTTGTTTCCTGTGCTTGGGGGTGGTAGCCAGGGCTACTCGGGGTGAAGGGGACCTTCTTTTTAACCCCCGGGCCGTGACTCGAGTGTCTACGACATGTCGAGAGTGGTCGACCAGCGTTGAACTCTCTTAAGCTTCCTATGGCACCAAGACTGCCAGAACAGAGGCCCTCGCTATGCATGTAGCGAATCAGAATAGGAAATGAGGGGCTCGTTGAAAATAACACAAAAATAAGAGTTGGCAGTCAAGAAAACCTCGGCAGTCAAGAAAACCTGCCGGTGCCTGTGTGATTTTTTGCGATTGTAAATGCTATGCGCACGGACGCGGACGGACATTGTGCGGTCCTATAGGGGGCTCCGCACCTAAAAACGAAAGCGAAGAAAGCGATGCAAATGCGGTGTTACAGCAAAAAAGTTGCTAATAAATATCGCCATTCTTTTCGCTCCAATTCACGTAAGCAGATGTTATGTATCCCGAGAAATTTTTAATGCGGTAGCGTTACTAGGCTCAGCCGTGCTCTATCAAGCTTCCGCAGAAATACGCCATCGCTGCCAACCGGAAACTACATCTGAGGAAACCAGATCGACCTCAACTGGATTGTGGTAAGGAGGACAATGATGCTTTGGCGGAGACGGAATAAAGGATACGTGATTTCAGCACGCGCCGCGTCAGCGCATTGAAATTCGTTCTATGCCCAGCAGGTGGCGCATGTTCGGCCATCGCCTCCTGTGTTTTTTCAGTGCCAAACGCATCGCCTGCTTCACAATGGGAGTGGTGGAAACGATATTTCTTTCATATTCCGTAAGATTGAGCCACAGGTTTAACAGTGCTAGGGTTCCTCTATATAGCTAACGCAGGGAGCTATATAGCGGGAGCTACATAGAGGAACCTGTGGGGGCCCTTGTTTCCCTACGCCTCGTCTGCACATGTTTTCGCGAGCCGGTAGCCGCCATTTTGGGCAGCCGGCGCGTCACGTAGGTCGTGTCCTCTTCATGACCCCACGCGACGCACCGAACCGGCTCGCCGCGAACGTGTGCGCGAGGTCGCGAGGAAAGGACGGCCAGTTTGTCACCTCCCTTCGCGCCACCCTCTCCCCAACCTGGGGAAGATCTCCTCTCCCCTCCGAGCTGACCTGCGGAACGAACGAGCGCTCCGCCGGGAGTCTCCCTGTTCTGTGCAGGAGTCGACTGGGCGATTTGGTCGGAGTCGGTTGGCTCGGCAGTGCCTACGCTATAGTGCCTAGATTCTAGGCACTATACCTACGCCGAATGACGGTGAACCCAGTTGGTTCTACGGACTCTGCTGAGAGATCCTGCCCTCATCGGTCGCCACGGGATGCCTCCCCTGCTCCCGCGGCCGTCATGACGGATATCGAGGTCTGAGTCCCGCGGCTTGAGCGAGCGACAGGAGCCATTGTCTCCCCGCAAGTGATAGTCGTGTTGTCTGGTATATGCCCTGTATCTGCCAGGCAATAAAGCCTCACTTTGGATTGCCGGAGCCTGTCTGCCGCATGTGAGTACCCGAACCCATGCGTAAGTCTTCGGATTCCGCAGGGCTAGTGTACGGCGCGTAGCGTTCTCTAGCGAAGCTAGCCGGGGTCCTCTGCTATCCCGTACGTTAGCCCACAAACCCTAAACAATGCCAACATCACATGACCTTGGAAAGCTTGGAAAGTATAACGTCTTTCTTTTCTCTTCGCCGCCGCGCGAATCCGAGCCATTTATTGGTCCGCCTTGGCCAAGTAGTCAGCGGCAACCATATTTGGTCCTACTGTTCCTGTATACCTCCCCCGGGGGAGCAGAGTTTCGCGTCTATCCGCCATCTTTAGTTCCACGTCGTGCAGGAAAGACTCGTCACGCATGTAGGCTCCGCCGTGCCCGTTGCAGCAGGGGGGGGGGGCGGCGAAGTCCGCACGTGGGCGTGCTTCCGGCTGCGCTGCGTGACACAGCCACAGTTGCTGACCTGCGCACAACTGGAAAAAGAATTTGGTGCGCTGGGAAGATGGCTTTTCTGTCACGGTGGCACCGACGGCGCGGCGGCTCGTGGGAATTAGACGCGCAACTCTGGAGGAACTCTAAAGTGGGCAGGTGCCTTAAACTGGGCGCAACCGTCAGGCCGTGCATTCGCATTGCTATGATACTGCCAGTATTGCTATGATATGTTTACCTGTTGAGTTTGAACTTCTGGTTTTGATAGCTTGTAAAGCATCCTGTGTGTGCGTGTTTTTGCGTGCGTGCATGTGTGCGCGTCGTGTCCGTGTGTGTTTGTACGCGAACGCGTAAGTTTGTGTGTGTGTGCGTGCATGCGCGTGCGTACGTGCGTGTGCGTGCGTGCTGAATGAACTTCACTACGAAGGACCATGCATGGCTAAGTAGAGGAGAAGGGAGCGCACTTTGAGGTGCACACATACGTTTAAGCAGTGATCGGAATGCTTCGTGGGATCCCATCGTCTCAGCCTGGCTTGTATGCATGCACATGCAACTTTCAGAGTGACATTTTCGGGCGAAGTAGTGTATTGCGTAGGATGTGGTGAGACCACGCAGCATGATGTCGCCACTGTGTGTGGGAGCCATCGTGAAGTTTTGTACAATCCGCGGGCATTTCGTTTCCTCGAAGTGTCGGCAGTCCGTCATGAATCTATCCACGAAATAGCAGCTCTGGAGAAGGCAGAATTTAAAGGCGTCATAGGTAATACCTCGTAAGCTGTGGCGATCTTGTCGGACTCGGATAATGTGCGGTCGACCTGGGCCTTCTGTTTTATGCCCCCTTCTCTTGCATTTCGGTCAGAATGTTAGCGCGTATTCTCCGCTACCCAGCACAAGAGAATCAGCGGAGCGGAGCCTAAGTGTATGCAGAGAAAGCAACGCGATGGAGCATTCGTGTGTATGTAGCCTTGAGTCTTGCCCTCCTGTAATTCTATAGTCGCTGCTATTCCCTCTATCTTCACTCTGCCTAAGTTCTTAAGGCGTTGATATTCGCAATATTGATATGCAGATGTAACCATCACGTCAAGAGTCTTTAGGTTGCTCTCGTTCAGAAATATTGCAAACATAGAATTGCAGCACGCGAGCAACTGTTCGGTCACCATTCGGTCACGACGATGGTCATAAGTCTTCGCTGTGTTCGACATCTCCACCCACCTGTCAAAGATACTCAATAGGCGTGTAGCAAAATTCTTTTCTTGTCTTCGCTTCGTCTTGCTTTGCATTGTGAAATTTCTCGCGGAAACCTTCAGCTGTAAGTTTAAATCTTTGCAGCAATGCTGTCTTTACAGTGTATAAGTCCGTCGACACTCATGCCATCATTCTCCCGGAGACATTTAGTGCTTCACCGACCAGACAGACTCAATGCTGTCACCCAATGCCTCTTGCCCCAACCTTGTCCCCCTGCTACTCGTTCGAAGCGATGGAGATCGCATCACGGTCGTCTCTTTGGTCATCAAAGGGAGCCACAAGCTTTATTGAGCAAATTTCCGGACTCTTGGACGGCTGTAGTACTATAGATACCGGGGATTATTCGAGACTTCAGTTTTATCGATAGACTAGCTTTACTCAACGAACTTTTTCTCATGAGTAGCTTTCCCTATTTCAGCCATCCGCTTGGCTTTTCCTTCCTCTTCTCAATTCGCTTCTCTCACTACTGCTGTTTCCTCCCTCCGTTTCCCATTTTACATCTCATACAAATCTAACATCTCGCACAGACAAATCTCTTGCACAGACAAATCCAAGCTGCTGGCCAACGTTAACAGCTTTCCCAGATCCATCTTTTCTACCACGGTAAACAGGTGATAATTAAAAAGAGACCCTGGCAGTGTAGCCGATGTTTTTGTCACCGTCACCTCGGTGAGCAGGATGAATTGCAGACACAAAAAGATCAAATATGAAAGAGGCCTTAAGGAATGTTGAAATATTTACAAGAAAAATACATGATAGGAGTGTGTGAAAAACATGCGAATAATACCGAATATCTCTTCAGTTCCTAAACTACAACACTGTCGTTACGCTCCCTCCCTATTCGACCCAATTTATTCTTTATAATTTAGTCGGGTGTCCAATGTCGCTTAGGTAGCATCCGTAAGCGCTGCGCCGTGAAGATGGTGACCGGGACAGCTGGACGAAGCCGCTGGTGTGTGAGTGCCCGTGCACGTCCGTGCTCTGGCCAGCGGAACGGGGCCACTGAGTTCCAGCAGCATTTGTGGAGACTGCTCGAGAAGGCCATCGGAGCATGGCCGCTTCTGCCTTGAGGGTACCTACTCCGTGGGTCCCGCCTCCTTCAGTAGCCTCGAACTACGATCTCTCACCCCACCTGCTCCTCTTCTTCCTCCTTGTTCTCTCCTCTTTCTCCTCCAGCTTCTAGAAATTTGTGAAGTGTTTGCCCCTCCTTCTTCGTTATCGAACTATTCTTCGGAACCTTGTTCTTGACGACCACCTTCCCAGGTTAAAGAGCATAGGTGCAGGACGCCACATTATGGTATCCCGCGGATTGTTGAGGAGGATACCAGGTGTCCTGAAAGTACTCGAAACGAAAGTATAAAGGACACTACCGGCGTCGGGAACCCAAGCCGGCTTGGCATCTGCATATTGGCGTGATATCTGACATTGTCATAGGTTTTCCTCAAACCCAGGGAAAGAACGTAGCGAATACGAGAAGTCCGTTTTGATGTGATTACGAATGCAAGCTGTCCCGTGTACCGATGTTTGGTCGAAAACCATTTTTTGTGGGATGGTACCGACAAACACCCTCAAGCCGCCATATACACTCAGCCGACGTGCATAGACTGCATTCATTTCAGAGCAATCGGCTATAGATTGCTGAACGTATCCGGTGGTTTCCCTGCTTTCAGGAAGATTATAGTTCCTGGACGGTTGTAATATGTGGGTACGCATCCAGTTGCTCAACCTCTGTTTACAAAATTAGTAGTACCTGAATTCCGTCTTTTTGTGATTACGAATCCAAGCTGTCCCAGGCAGCGATGTAAGGTCGAAAGCCATTTTTAGAGGGATGGTGCCGCCCATGCCCATAAACCGCCATAGCATACACTCAGCCGACGTGAATAGACTACATTTCAAACAAATCGGCTATAGATTGCTTAACGTATCCGGTGGTTTCCCGGCAATAAGGACGACTATAATTTCTGGACAATCCTAAGGTGTGGGTACGCATTCAGTTGCTCGACCTCTCTTTTTATGTCTCAGTAGTACCTGATGGAATTGCTCTGTGCAGTTTATCCTTCTTGCCAACCACTACGTCATGCAAGAACAGGAACACGGGTCTGTGGGAAGCAGGCACGCAAGTAAAAATTGCTTTTACAGGGAGAACGTTCAGCCACACACCTCGACGGTCCCGACTACTTACTTACTGATGTGCACTAATTCTTATATTTGTGGAGCACAGATGATTTCATGCTTGAAGAGGGCCCATGCAGATAATCGGCCAATGCGTATTCAGTATTTAGGTTCGCGTAGCTTGCCCACTAAGCCCCTTGATTTCCACTGGAGAACACAAGGCGGTTCCTAAAGACCTGAGGAGGTGCTATCTTTCAAAATACATGCGAATAGAGCAGAGAGAACAGGTGGTGTGGCTGCTTCGACACGAAGGTCAGGCGACGGCGTCTAAACAGCGCGTTACGAAACAGCGAACAACAAACGTGCGCCGATACAAGAGCACGGTATCGAAACAGCACTTGGCAAAAACGCAGAAAACGCGCCAATAACGCCCGAGTGCGCGACAAAACAGCACCATTTTCGGGGAAGCCTAAATGGTCACTTATTCACATTTTTAACTTGTGTACAAACGATTGATTGAGTGACTATTAGGTTGAACGCAGTACCGACGCTAGACAGGCGATAGTGAACGGCTCCATGTTAATTTTGGCCACCTAGGGATCTTTAACGTGGGCAGCAATCTCGAACACATACGCCTTTTCACTTTTCGCCTCCGCCAAAAAAGCGGCCGCTCCGGCCGTCGAATCGAACCCGCGTCATTGGGCTCAGCGGCACAACGCCTTACCCACTGTCACCGTGTCGGGTATGTACAAATAATGTACAGTGTCCGAAATTATCTTCATACGTTTATCTACACGTTGCCTTATTCTACCCAGGAAAATTGTTCCGATTCCGAGACCTTTGGAGAACGCAGCTTATGCATGTTAAAACTGTTGAACATGTGCTAATAGCGATGACGGAAGCATTAAAAGACCCGATATTAATGTTTATATATTATGTTCGGGCTTTTTCTTATCATAGATAGTTTGTCATACTTCCTCTCCGATAAAAAAACTTGTCCATTTCTTGTTCTTGAGGTACTTGTCTGAAGCTGTAATTCGTTTTCTTTAATATTTGTACCATAATGTCAAAGATACATTTGGGTCGATAATTTGAGCATATTGTTTGCGTGCGCCGTTCAAGCATAGCTTGCGGATTTGATATACTCCATTATGACAACTGGAGAGCCCGAAATTTGTGGCTCGTTTTTATGACGTTTCCTCCGTATGGATTCCACGTGCTAGTTTGCATCATTCATTTTCAAAAAAAAAATGGTTGAAGTATCAAATGGTTATATCACGTACCGGCCTTGTTCACTATAACAAAATATGTCTCCACTACAATACAAAAATTTACTACAATGAAGAAATGTTTCCGGCAAGTCGTTTCGTATAGAGAGGGAGGCTATGCGCAGTGAAACTGTGCCTTGGCAAGACAGGCGCTAGTGTCGCCTATTCGCAGTCAATAGAAGCTCCTGCATCGTCTCGTCACCGTCCTCGTCTTCCTTACAAAACTTTTTTTTTTTGCAGAAGAGAATGTGCTTTGTGCTTGTACGTGCTTTTTCAAGATATACCAATCAACTCTGATGTCTTGGTACTGGGAAAACATAGCTATGAAGTGTTATTTATGTCAAGATGTTGGTTTTAGTTCAGCGGCATATAAGCAACATAATTTCAGTATTGGTAGCTTTCATTCGTAGAATAATATGGCGGCTACGACATTTAGAAATGATAAGATACATGTTAGGCTGAAATTGCTGCGCACCATAAGTTTGGTACGCTTGGGGGTTGTAGTGCTGTCTATATATAACATACGTTACGAGTGATTGATCACTTTAGGTTATTCGTTAACCAGGAGTTAGAGTGCAAGGGGCCCAAAATAATTGCATGGGGAAAGCTGTTGGTAATAGGTCTGGCTGAAGTAAGAAATGGCATTGATTTGGACCCCTTAAAACTGCTTAGCTAGATAGTTTAAAATTTTTTGGAAAGGTGGGCTCAATTTGCGAACACAATGAAGGATTTGAAAGAAACCTTTGTGAACAATGGCCTCAAAGGATCTTGGTATCTGGATTAAAATGGTCGTAGCCATAATATTGGGCCCTAATTATTTCACTGAAATATTTAGCGCAACAACAGGAAAGCAAGCTTGCTGAATTGCGAACCGCTGAGGAGATAACAGCCGACATTTTGTCAAATAATGAATTTGTTCTATTAACTTAACTTTCGACTATATATACTTTGGCAACAAACAAGGGATAGCAACCCGGCGACACATACGAATGCATCCACTGTCGCCTTTTTAGGAACAGGAATAGTCTTCCTTATTATTAATTCCTCGGGAACAAACCAGGTATAAAGATTTTGTTATGGATATTACTCAGATTAGGCAACACTTCCTTGGCTCTCAGCTTCCTTTTGGGCACTTGCATGGAGCAAATACCGGCTCCACTGGCTTTAATAAGAACCGTCATTACCAGGCACACCTTATCTGATAATGAAGGCCGCAGATAGAAGTAGTGAGCACAGAGCGACAAACGCGAGAATGAAAGGCTCATATGTAAATTCTCGGTGGCGGTAAAATGTTTCCAATGAACATGGATGATGTCATCACAGCCAGTGAATTCTTGGCATTTTTAGTCGCTTGTATTACCTATGTGGCTACGCCTCTCGCCTCCCCGTCTCGCCTCCGGAAGATGGCGGACCTCCGTAACTCCCAAAACTTGAACTTTCGGCAGTGTTGCAGTTTAGAATAGGAGGTCTTGAACAGAGGGGATGGCGTTCCTTGTATTTGTGCTTGGTTCAGACTGCATGCAAGCATGGTGTTTAGTACTTCTGGACCACCGGAACAGGGGGAGTCAGTTGATCTTTGGTGGATTAATGATCAATAACCTGGGGACAGCACAGTGGTTTGAGATAGGTGGTGAGGCCGTGGAAGGGGTAAGCGAATATATCTTCGTAGGCCAAGTTGTGACCCTGGATTCCAACCATGAGGCAGATATAATGAGAAGGATAAGAACGGGGTAGAGGGCATTCGGCAGACATTCTCAGATAATGAATGGCAGCCTACCATTGTTGCTGAAGAAGAAAGTGTATGACAGCTGCATCTTAGCGGTTGTTGCGACCAAGTGGGGGCACCCGATCCGAGCTCCGTGGCCTCCGACATACAAGTGGTAGCGTGTATGATGCGAGCGACCAGCCGCTGTTGCAGCCGTGAAGAAGTCCAGAAGCCGTAGGCTAACGTAACTGTTTACTTCATAGCGAGAGGTGAGGCGACGCCAAAGAACAATGCCCCGACGGGCGAAGTTACATTACAGGACTCGAGCAGAGCGACAAGATCGATTCGCTGCTCTAACAGGAATGAGTTACAACTCTTGGGCAGCTCTATTTATACCCAAAAGCGATAACGGTCAAACGCAACAAGCGGGAACACGCCACGAACGTCACAGACACACACAACACTCTTTCCAGTGTTCGTTAGTCGTCGGTAGCCTCCGCGCACGTTGAGTCCGAGAGAGCGAGAGAGGAGGACTCCGTTGCAATCCACGGTGCCTCTGTGTCCTTGAAGAGCGTGGAGACGAGCCTCGCCGCCAGCCGCCGAAGTTTTGAAATGCGCCGAGAGCAAAGCGTCTGACGCGGCTTGTCGCAACTTGCCACCGACATGGTTGCGCCTGTTTTTTGAAGGAGCACGCAGGGGCTTCGCCGCACAGCCGAGGAGTGATGCGGGACAGTACGGCGGCGCTGGCCGATTCGTAACAGCTTCTCCGCCGGTGGTCCGAGATCCCGATGGATAAGGGTCTTCAACCGTTGTCCGGAGGGATGCTGTCGAAGTGAAGTGCTCGGCAGACGCTCGACTCCAGGCCTTGGCTGTACGACACCGTGCTGGAGCTTCACCGGGCGGGTCACTGGACTAGTAGTGGCTCCCCAAGAACGTCTCTGGCTTGGTCAGGCAAGCAACAGAACAACACAGGAAGACATAACCGCATCGCCGGGAAGTGCGAAGACAAATCAACACTGAAGATCTACCAGGCTTTTAGTTGCGATAAAATACGCTAATAACTAACTACACTAGTTATATTTTAGCCCAGCAGTACTTTAGACAAGTGCACAAACTTGAAAGGTGACATTTCGCGTGATTGGAAATGTCCCACACACAAAAAAAAATGTAATCGTAAAGGGCGCAACCTGCGTCAGGAAAAATAATGAAATTGAGAAAGTCAGGCGTCTACAGGCTCCGACTTAAGCCATCAGCATTGCCATTCAGTTTCCCCTTTTTATACCGCACTTCAAACGTATACTGCTGCAGAGCCAGACTCCACCGTAGGAGGCGACCGTTCTTTGAGGACATCGTGTGCAGCCACGTGAGAGGGCAGTGGTCGGTCTCTACTATAAACTTCAAACCGGCGAGGCGGCAGGCCAGTTTTTGCACCGCCCAGACGAGACACGCACACTCCTTTTCGGAGGCGCTGTACGCTTCTTCACGAATCGTCAGCTTACGACTTGCGTACAATACTGGGGGCTCCTCATTGTCGTCAGCTTTCTGACACAAAACTGCGCCCATCCCACGGTCACTAGCATCACACTGGACCACGAAGGGCTTTGTGTAGTCTGGCGAGTTCAGTACAGGGCGGCTAGTTCGAGCATTTTTCAGGTCGGCGAACGCCTGCTCTTTTGTTTCGTCCCACGCGACTGTTAGCGGTTCGTTTTTACGAAGCGCGTCGGTTAGAGGGCTAGCCAGCTCAGAGTACCTCGGAATGTACCTCTGATAGTAACCTGCGATTTCCAAGAACGGCCTAATGTCTGTCTTGGTTCGGGGCTGCGGGATGTCTCGGATTGCCGCTACCTTACCTTAAGAAGGTCGGCGATGACCCCTACCTATAACGTGACCAAGGTAAGTGACTTCCGCGCGGGCCATTTGACATTTAGGTGCCTTGATCGTTAAGCCAGCTTCACGCAAACGTGAAAGCACGGAGCGCAGGTGTTCCAGATGCTCCGGCCACGAGGCGGAATAGATAGCCACGTCGTCTAAATAGGGCAACGCAAAGTCGTCGAACCCCCGTAACACTTTGTCTATGAGACTTGAAAAACAGTATGTCGCGTTTTTTCAGCCAAAAACTCAAAACCTTTGGTCTGAAGGTCCCCATGAGTGAAATAAACGCCGCGTAACGGCTAGCTTCCTTCGTCAGCGGAACCTGCCAGTATCCCCGCACTAAGTCAAAAGTGGAAATGAAGCAAGCGCTGCTTACTTTCTCGATACGTTCCTCTATGTTCGGTATCGGGTAGGTTTGGTCTCTGGTGACAAGGTTTAACTTCCTATAGTCTACACATGGTCGTGGATCCTTGCCAGGAACTTCAACCAGTATCAGGGGTGAAGTATAGTCGCTTTTGCAAGCCTCTATCACATCCAGAGCCAACATTTTCTGGATTTCAGTTTCCAGAATTTCGCGCTGTCGCGGCGACACTCGATATGACTTTGAACGCACGGGCTGGGAAGACGTAAGCTCGATGTCATGCGTTAAGAGGGAAGTTCTGCCGGGCTTATCCGAAAACCGGTCCGAGAACTCTTCCAACAGTGCATCCAACTCACGTTTTAAAGCAAAGCTTTCTACCTCTACCCCCCAAGGGTTCTTTCGCGACCGTTGGTGTCACCAGAAAACTCCAGCGAACAAATAAAAGAATTTACAGGCACCGCCGGGAATCGAACCTGGAACTAATAGACTAACAAAGCGAGAGCCCGTTGTCTTACCGATTCAGCTACGAGCCCACGCGAACACGCGAATACAAATGGTGTACTGACCAAGCACATCTACGGGTTTACCCCCTGCCTTCTCGCTGAATGCCACGCTGAATGTCACACGACCACTCACGCCCGTCTAGCGGCCCTGTGCGCACCTTGCTCATGTGCTAAGAGTTACAAAAATTAAAGGAAGCTCACACCAATCCATGGAATCTCACTTTTAGTACGCCAATGTGCTAAAGCCTGTGGCCTCCCGTGTTCACGTAAAAACTCACAGCTCCTTGTCGTCCGCCCTCACGCCAAATCAAGGAATACATTCAAATACTCCTTGATGACCAGGCCATCACTCCAAACCCTCAGCATCAAGATCCTGGGCCTACATTTCCAGGCCAACACCAAGAGTGACGTCTCCTTGCAGCGCCTCAAAAACAGCATTAATCAAATCATACACATGGTCAGGCGAGTTGCCACCAAGAAGCGAGGCCTAAAAGAATCCGGTACCTTTCGATTAATTGACGCTTTTGTCCTTTGGAGAGTTACTTACGACAAACCCGTTTCTTCTTCTCGACGAGGAAGACATAGAGATGCTTTATATAATGATTAGGAAGGCGGTTGAGCAGGCCATTGGTCTTCTCATGAGTGCGTCCACACTGAGGCTGCTTAGCACGGGCTCCTCAACACGGTAGAAGAGCTGATAGAAGGCCATCTTTCTAACCAGAAGGTCCGACTCAGAACTGCGGTGGGTAATCGCGTGCTTCACCAGATTGGCTGGGCAGCCCAGAAGGTCGCTCCGCTTGACGTACTCCCAGACTCTTGGTGACTAAAACTAAAGATGCTCCCTTTGCTTAGAAATATGAACCCCTCACATGACGAGGGTCAACGAAAAGCACGGGCTCAAGCGCTAAACACCACCCTCGGTGAGGCTCATGCAGTTATCTACACAGACTTCTCCTAACATCGAGGGCAGCAACACGCCATCATCGTGGCTACCTCCAGAACCAACCTCCTTGCGTGTACCTCGCTTAGGACCCAACAAATGACGGCAGCAGAAGAGGCAGCCATCACCTTCGCTCTCACTCAACCAGGGGTTCGGAGGGTAGTCACCGATTCCCAGCAAGCCTACTGGAATTACCAGTCGGGTTGGGTGTCCTGACCTGCACTGTGCGTGCTAAAAAACCACTCCCCAAACGGTTCCATTCAGCTCATCTGGACACCGCCTCACGCTTCAATGGAGGGCAACAAATACACCCAAACAAGCCTGCGATTTTACCTCCCGTGCTATGGAGCTGCACGAGGACAGTCACCCGCTTGTCACGTCCAGAAAGATAATCCAGCATTATCGCCTTCTGATACAGACCGTACCATCGCCTTACGCTGACCTTTCCAGAGAACAACAAACTACCCTACGGCTCATACAATCCGGGCTCCTTCCCACAGCCTACGCGTCTTTACGTAATGCATCCGAATCGCTACGACGCTGAATGTAAATTTTAAGTGCGAATGCACTTCTTAAGCGAGCTTGAAGCGTCCGCCACCGTCCGCATAGCAACAGCTGCGGGTGCGCGCGCTCCTCGTCTTCCTTGGCAACGGGGGGAGATGGGCACGCGCTGCCTGGCCGCTGACATGGCACATACCCACGTGGGGGATTGGCCAGGAATCTCCTCGTCTTCCTTGGCAACGGGGGGAGATGGGCGGGCGCTGCCTGGCCGCTGACATGGCACATACCCACGTGGGGGATTGGCCAGGAATCGGGCGTGAAAAGGGCTAATGCACCCGCTTAAAGGAGTACTGACACGAAATTTCAAAGCTAAGATCCGCTCTAGCAATCAAGTACAACGACAACACAAATAGGTGTCTGTGAATAAATGCATCTTTCTTTCTTTGTAGTTGTGTGTGTGTGTGTGATCTCTCTTTCGCGAACATTACCGAACCGCGCAAATTCAACTCGTGCATTCGCACTTTCACATTCTTCCCCTCGGGGAAATGCGGGGAATTTTTTTTCTCAGAAGTAGGAATACTCCGCCGCGTAATCGGGGTGTGCGACTTTAGCCCTGAGCACCCTCCTCTCTTTCCGTCAACTACACAACAAGAGCAATGGGAGATGCTGCTGTCCAGGCCCTCTCTACCTACCCAGCTTCAGCGGGTGGACAGAACACAGGCCGCACAGACTGCATATGGGCCCCACAGAAGAAGGAATCACTCCCCAAGGCTGCACTCTGGGCCGTTCAGAAATCTGAACAGAAGTATTTCTTCCTCCTGCTTCTCAGCCGCAAGTCTCGTCGCCTCCGTCCGCGGCGCAGAGACGGAGAAGTCAGATTGTCTAACACCGGGTTGGAGCTTACTTTGATTTTATAAAAAAATGTTTCCACTCTTGCTACACCAATACAACTCAACCAAACACCGTTCATGCATCATGCATTGATTTAACCTTACCAAAAATATCTCTTTGAACTAATAAATGGTGTGGTTAAGTGCATTTCACTCCTCTCTGGTTTTACTATTTGTAGAGCGATGTGAGTGATTTTAAGTGACGTCGCATGAGTAATCGTTATGGGTGCCGTTTACAGCTTTGCTTTCCAACCACATTCACGGGGTGGATTGGCGCGATTTTTTTTGGTCAGGTTCCAGCTCCGCCTTCGTTACTAGGTGCTGTTATCACCCGCCGGTGTTCGAAGTGTTCCGCCACAACAGATAGCGGGCGCAAGCTGCGTCCGCCAAGCTGTATGTCACGTGATGTTTGAGAGTGTATATTATCAGCCATCGGAATAAACGGGGGGGGGGGGGGGGTCTTTCGTTCGTAACCTTCAGCGCGGCTGTACGATTCCCTTCTGGCTTGCGCCGGCGCTTCGCGCATGCGGGCTGTGTCTCGACATGGTGTCAGAAGTGGGCGGTAGTCAACTATCTCTCTGAGGCCGGGTACAGCAGCGTTCCCAAGAAATGGAAAACAAGCCTGCGACGGTGATCCCGGCACTTCAGCAGCCGCCACCGCTGGACTTTGACAAAACGTCAGAGTGGCCGGCGTGGATCGACCACTTCGATGACTACCGCTTCGCCACAGCCCTCAACGAACGCTCCGGAGAAGCCCAGGTGCGCACCCTACTTTATACAATGGGGCGCCAAGCACGCGAAGTCTTCTCTACGTTTGGGCTGACTGAAGAAGAAGCAAGAAGTTACGACGTAGTAAAGCAGAAGTTCGACAGTCACTTCATCAAAGAGCGCAACATTGTTTACGAAAGCAACTGTTTTCACAGACGTCAGCAACAGCCTCAAGAATCGGTGGACCAGTTCGCGACGGCACTTCATGTTCTTGCGGACCGTTGCGATTTCGGAGATATGAAGAAAAGGCTCATCCGGGACAAGTTCGTCGTCGGTCTTCATGACGAGCAACTGTCCGAGGCCCTACAGATGGACCCGCAGCTGACATTGGCATCGGCGCTGGCCAAGGCTCGTCTCAAGGAAACCGTGCGACAGCAGCAGCAGTGTCTCCGGCCGGAAGGTGTTCACTCCGGTAGACCACCGGAACTTCAGGAACATGGCTCCAGTGTGGACGCCGTGATGCACCAGAAACGACCGCAACAAAACCACGGACGGTGCTTCTACTGCGACGGCAACGCCCACCCGAGATCTGCGTGCCCGGCAAAATCTTCCAAGTGCCACAACTGTGGTAACAAAGGACATTTTGCCAAGGCCTGCCTCAAGAAAAGGGTGTCCTCGCAAAGAAAGGTACGCGTCTGCGCGGTCCAACCCGACACCGGGAAAACTTTTGTTGGGGCAATTGACGCGGACGGGAAAGCGCGCTATGTGCAAGTTACGATAAATGCAGTGCCAATTGTTGCTAAGGTGGATTCAGGTGCAGAAGTGTCTGTTTTACCGTCTACTTTTCCAGGGTTGCCCACACACCTTGATAAGGCGGATGAAGGGTTGCTGGGTGCTGGCGGCCATAACGTGAATGTACTAGGCAAGTTTGTGGCTGAAATTTCATGGAAAGCGGAAACTGTCCGTCAAACTTGCTATGTTGTAAGCCCACTACGTGACGTTCTTTTGGGGCTGCCAGCCTTGGAGGCCTTAGGCGTTGTGAAATTCGCCGACTCACTGACAGCAGATCAGGAGCGATACGAGGTACTTTTTCCGCATGCCGATTGTAGCCTAGGGACAATTCCAGGAGTGTACACTATCCGGCTACAACCTGGGGCTATCCCCCATGCCATAACAGTCCCGCGGAGAGTGCCGATTCCCCTCATGGGCAAGCTAAAGCAAGAGATCGAGAGACTAGTGCGCATGGGGATAATTAGAAAAGTAGACGGCCCCACTGAGTGGTGCGCCGGAATCGTGCTGGTCACGAAGCAGTCGGGAGAGCTAAGAGTGTGCGTAGACCTCACCAAGCTAAATAAGTGCGTTGTTCGTGAGCGCTTTACGTTGCCTACGGTAGACCAAGCTCTAGGATCTCTGGCAGGTGCTAAGTGGTTCTCCAAGCTTGATGCCTTCTCGGGGTTTCACCAAGTTCGTCTAAGTAAGGACTCCGAAGAGCTAACTACGTTCTTGACTCCTTTCGGGAGGTACTGTTTTACCAGACCTCCATTCGGAATAACGTCCGCTCCTGAATATTTTCAGAAAAGAATGTCCGAAATTCTATGTGGCCTGCCAGGCGTTGTCAACGTCATGGATGATGTCTTAGTCTTCGGCGAAACGAAAGCCCAGCATGATGAACGTTTAGCCCAGGTTCTGTCGCGCTTAGCTAGTTCGAACGTGACCCTGAACAAAGAAAAATGCGTGTTTGGTGTTAATGAAGTGCGATTCCTTGGACATATTTTGAAGGGGAACGGAATTGAGCCTGATCCAGCTAAGGTCAGTGCTATCAAGAATCTCAGCGCACCGAAAAGTGTCACCGAAGTAAGAAGCTTACTCGGCATGGCCAATCACTTGGGACGCTTTCTTCCTCATTTGGCACACACTACGGCCCCGATGCGTGCTCTTTTACGCAAAGATTGTGAGTGGGTATGGGGGTGCGACCAAGAAAAATCCCTCAATGACCTGAAAGAGCTAATTTGTTCGGCGAAGTGTATGGCCATGTATGACGCAACGCTTCCAACAGTTCTGTCGGCGGACGCCTCCTCTTTCGGATTGGGAGCGGTTCTTTTTCAGACGCAGAAAACGGGTCACCGTAGGCCAATAGCTTTCGCGTCTCGCTCCCTTACAAACACCGAGCGACGATACTCTCAGATAGAAAAAGAAGCGCTGGCACTGACATGGGCTGCCGAAAGATTTGACGAGTACATACGTGGCCTCAATGTCGTCTTTGAAACGGATCACAAGCCTTTGGTGTCTCTATTGGGCCAGATGGCCATTGACGACATGCCGCCGCGAATTCAACGATTCCGGCTGCGCCTGATGCGATACCTGTTCAGTGTCCAGTACGTGCCGGGTAAATCGCTTATCACAGCCGACACACTATCACGGTCACCGGTGGCACTCGGCGATGGCGAAAAAACGTCGAGTGTATCAGACGTCACGGCGTATTCTAAGGCGTGTTTGCTGGGTTTGGAAACGGGGGACAATTTTTTGCTCAGAGTGAAAGAGTGTCAAATGAAAGACGACCTTTGTAAATGGTTGCACAGGCTGTGCCAAACCGGTTGGCCTAGAAAACCCACCGTTCCTTCGTTCCTGATTCCATACTGGCAAGATCGAGCGTGCCTCAACATCATTGATGGTCTCTTGTCGAAAGGAACGAGGCTGGTGATCCCGCAACCTTTAAGGGCAGAAGTGCTGCGCAAACTGCATGATGGGCATCAGGGCATCGGTCGATGTCGCAGCGTAGCTAAAGGTTCGGTTTGGTGGCCTGGATTAAGCACCGAGCTGGCCCAGTTCGTGAACCAGTGTGATGTTTGCGCACAACATGCGCCGCAACGAACTGAGCCCATGATAGCGACTGCGACCCCTTCATTCCCTTGGGAGAGGGTCGGGGTGGACTTATGCGTGATCAAAGGTCAGGCCTACCTTGTCGTGGTTGATTACCTTTCGCGCTACCCCGAGGTTGCTATTCTTCCTTCCACACAATCTGGCGTGGTAATTGAAAGACTGAAAAGCATTTTTGCACGGCACGGAATCCCTGAGTGCGTGGTGACCGATAACGGTCCTCAGTTTGTAGCGACTGACTTTGAACAGTTCGCTAGGGCTTATGGGTTCCGCCATGTCACCGTCAGTCCGAGGCACCCGCAGGGCAACGGGGAAGTTGAACGAATGGTTCAGACGATTAAGCACCTCATTTTAAAGTCCAAGGACCCTTACCTCGCACTTCTGGCTTACAGGGCAACTCCCGGAGTACTTGGAGTGAGTCCTGCGGAAATACTTATGGGTAGGCGGCTCAAGACAAGAGTCCCAATGCTACCCCGTCTCCGAAACCCAGGAAAAAGCAGCCCGACAGTAGCAGTGGCCACTGATCAAGAGGTCAGGAGGCGGCAGTGCCGTTATTACAACCAGCACCACCGCGCCAGGCCACTTCCTAAGTTGGAAGTAGGGGACCGGGTGTGGATGACCGACTTGAAACGCAAGGCCACAGTCCTGGCACCAACGCCGCAACCCCGTTCATACGTGGTGCGGACAGACGACGGGGTTGATCTCCGCAGGAACAGGAGAAGGCTTAACCGCCTACCGAGAGGACGTGCAAGCACAGAAACCTTTGAGTTTCCAGAGAATGAAGAGCAGCCGGGCGCTGCACAGTTGGTCAACGGCACTGATCTTAACAGTAACCGGGGGTCGCTTAACCGTCGTCCAAATGAAAGGGGAAACGCGGACATTTCCGCGCAGGCGAGTACTGCCCAATTGGATGGTAGCACAGGCGACTTGAATGCAACAGACGCGGTGCCTCGAACTGGCGACGTGGCCCATGGTGACTCTGCACGCACATTAACGAGATACGGTAGAGTGGTGAAGAAGCCCATAAGGCTGGGTATTGATGAGTAGTTCTCTGCGGTGTTGTTGTTTTGGTGGAATTGTTTTTGTTTGTATAATGTATGTTCTTTACCTCGATGGTGCGCGAGGATGTGTAGCTGTTGTCTTTGAAAGGGGGATGTGCTGTTATCACCCGCCGGTGTTCGAAGTGTTCCGCCACAACAGATAGCGGGCGCAAGCTGCGTCCGCCAAGCTGTATGTGACGTGATGTTTGAGAGTGTATATTATCAGCCATCGGAATAAACGGGGGGGTCTTTCGTTCGTAACCTTCAGCCCGGCTGTACGATTCCCTTCTGGCTTGCGCCGGCGCTTCGCGCATGCTGGCTGTGTCTCGACAGTTAACGAGTCTACTCGGGCCGTCATGGGTAAGCGGACCCAATTCCGGAATCTCGGGGGGAATCTCCTCGGGTATGTTAACTAGCATCTGCACCACCGCTTCCCGCTGCCTGTAGGGCTTCAGTAGGTTGCTGTGGTATACTTGTTGGAGCTTGCGCTTTCCAGGTACGCTCACAACGTAGTTAATGTCAGACAATTTTTGAAGGATCTTTTCCGGGCCTTCCCACTGAACTTCTAGTTTGTGGCGTTGAGACGGCCGCAAAATCATTACCTGGTCTCCCACCTCAAACTGACGTGCCCTGGCTCCCTTGTCGTAGTAGGGTTTTGACTTTTTCTGGGCTGTGCTCATTGCGGTGCCCGCTAGCTAGTCTGCCCTATGCAAGCGGTCCATCAGCGAGAGTACGTATTCTACAACCATCGGGTCTTCGCCCCTACCTTCCCACGATTCCCGGAGGATGCGGAGGGGGGAACGTAACGAGCGCCCGTAAACAAGTTCCGCTGGCTTGAACCCGGTCGTCTCGTGAGGAGCCGTTCTCAAAGCAAACACAGCTCCCAGTCAGTCTTTCGTTCGTAGCACATGGCTCTGAGAACGCGCTTCATTACTGAGTGAAGCTTCCCGACAGAATTCGACTGAGGATGGTACACGGAACTATGAATGAGTTTTACTCCGCACTTCTCGAGAAACGTCGTCGTTAGTGCGCTCGTAAAAACTGTACCCTGGTCTGACTGTATTTCCGCCGGGAAGCCAACCCTGGCGAACACTGACAGTAGGGCTTTCACAATTTCCACTGAGCTCAACTCCTTCAAGGGCACGGCCTCGGGGAACTTAGTAGCAAGACAGAGCACTGTCAAGATGTGACGGTAGCCAGAGGTCGTCACGGGCAGTGGGCCAACCGTGTCGATCACGAGACGGCGAAAAGGCTCCGTGATAACCGGCACAAGTTTCATGGACGCTTTGGTTTTGTCTCCTGGCTTGCCCACTCTCTGGCACACATCGCAAGCTCGCAAGTGCGCACAAAGTTTTCGACGTCGCGAAAGCATCCTGGCCAGTAGTACTCCTGCAATAGGCGGTCTTTTGTTTTTCGTATGCCTAGGTGCCCTGACCACGAGTTGCCGTGTGCGAGACGCAACAAATCCTGACGATAGACCTACGGGACAACTAATTGGTCATACTCCACCCCTCTCCGGTCTCGATACTTGCGGTAAAGTATCTCCTCCCTCGCCTGGAACCTTACGTTCTTTTTCGCAACGCCTTTTCCAGCGTGTGATCTTTTCTTTGCTCCGCGCTCAGTGCCGTACTACCGACCCAAGCAGCAGAAATTGCCAAGCCCAAGATGGCTAATCATCAGTGGCCAATGTGTCCGAGCTTGGCAATACCTCGGCCGCCAATATTGGCTGGTGTTTGGGAAAGGTGACAAGCCAACAATTGGCCAAGCCCTGGAAGGCCAATATTGTACAACGCTTGGCAAAGTATCTTGCCATGATAATGCCAATGGGTGGACCCCACGCTATTTTCATGCACATTTTAAAGCAAAGCTTTCTACCTCTACCCCCCAAGGGTTCTTTCGCGACCGTTGGTGTCACCAGAAAACTCCAGCGAACAAATAAAAGAATTTACAGGCACCGCCGGGAATCGAACCTGGAACTAATAGACTAACAAAGCGAGAGCCCGTTGTCTTACCGATTCAGCTACGAGCCCACGCGAACACGCGAATACAAATGGTGTACTGACCAAGCACATCTACGGGTTTACCCCCTGCCTTCTCGCTGAATGCCACGCTGAATGTCACACGACCACTCACGCCCGTCTAGCGGCCCTGTGCGCACCTTGCTCATGTGCTAAGAGTTACAAAAATTAAAGGAAGCTCACACCAATCCATGGAATCTCACTTTTAGTACGCCAATGTGCTAAAGCCTGTGGCCTCCCGTGTTCACGTAAAAACTCACAGCTCCTTGTCGTCCGCCCTCACGCCAAATCAAGGAATACATTCAAATACTCCTTGATGACCAGGCCATCACTCCAAACCCTCAGCATCAAGATCCTGGGCCTACATTTCCAGGCCAACACCAAGAGTGACGTCTCCTTGCAGCGCCTCAAAAACAGCATTAATCAAATCATACACATGGTCAGGCGAGTTGCCACCAAGAAGCGAGGCCTAAAAGAATCCGGTACCTTTCGATTAATTGACGCTTTTGTCCTTTGGAGAGTTACTTACAACAAACCCGTTTCTTCTTCTCGACGAGGAAGACATAGAGATGCTTTATATAATGATTAGGAAGGCGGTTGAGCAGGCCATTGGTCTTCTCATGAGTGCGTCCACACTGAGGCTGCTTAGCACGGGCTCCTCAACACGGTAGAAGAGCTGATAGAAGGCCATCTTTCTAACCAGAAGGTCCGACTCAGAACTGCGGTGGGTAATCGCGTGCTTCACCAGATTGGCTGGGCAGCCCAGAAGGTCGCTCCGCTTGACGTACTCCCAGACTCTTGGTGACTAAAACTAAAGATGCTCCCTTTGCTTAGAAATATGAACCCCTCACATGACGAGGGTCAACGAAAAGCACGGGCTCAAGCGCTAAACACCACCCTCGGTGGGGCTCATGCAGTTATCTACACAGACTTCTCCTAACATCGAGGGCAGCAACACGCCATCATCGTGGCTACCTCCAGAACCAACCTCCTTGCGTGTACCTCGCTTAGGACCCAACAAATGACGGCAGCAGAAGAGGCAGCCATCACCTTCGCTCTCACTCAACCAGGGGTTCGGAGGGTAGTCACCGATTCCCAGCAAGCCTACTGGAATTACCAGTCGGGTTGGGTGTCCTGACCTGCACTGTGCGTGCTAAAAAACCACTCCCCAAACGGTTCCATTCAGCTCATCTGGACACCGCCTCACGCTTCAATGGAGGGCAACAAATACACCCAAACAAGCCTGCGATTTTACCTCCCGTGCTATGGAGCTGCACGAGGACAGTCACCCGCTTGTCACGTCCAGAAAGATAATCCAGCATTATCGCCTTCTGAGACAGACCGTACCATCGCCTTACGCTGACCTTTCCAGAGAACAACAAACTACCCTACGGCTCATACAATCCGGGCTCCTTCCCACAGCCTACGCGTCTTTACGTAATGCATCCGAATCGCTACGACGCTGAATGTAAATTTTAAGTGCGAATGCACTTCTTAAGCGAGCTTGAAGCGTCCGCCACCGTCCGCATAGCAACAGCTGCGGGTGCGCGCGCTCCTCGTCTTCCTTGGCAACGGGGGGAGATGGGCACGCGCTGCCTGGCCGCTGACATGGCACATACCCACGTGGGGGATTGGCCAGGAATCTCCTCGTCTTCCTTGGCAACGGGGGGAGATGGGCGGGCGCTGCCTGGCCGCTGACATGGCACATACCCACGTGGGGGATTGGCCAGGAATCGGGCGTGAAAAGGGCTAATGCACCCGCTTAAAGGAGTACTGACACGAAATTTCAAAGCTAAGATCCGCTCTAGCAATCAAGTACAACGACAACACAAATAGGTGTCTGTGAATAAATGCATCTTTCTTTCTTTGTAGTTGTGTGTGTGTGTGTGATCTCTCTTTCGCGAACATTACCGAACCGCGCAAATTCAACTCGTGCATTCGCACTTTCACATTCTTCCCCTCGGGGAAATGCGGGGAATTTTTTTTCTCAGAAGTAGGAATACTCCGCCGCGTAATCGGGGTGTGCGACTTTAGCCCTGAGCACCCTCCTCTCTTTCCGTCAACTACACAACAAGAGCAATGGGAGATGCTGCTGTCCAGGCCCTCTCTACCTACCCAGCTTCAGCGGGTGGACAGAACACAGGCCGCACAGACTGCATATGGGCCCCACAGAAGAAGGAATCACTCCCCAAGGCTGCACTCTGGGCCGTTCAGAAATCTGAACAGAAGTATTTCTTCCTCCTGCTTCTCAGCCGCAAGTCTCGTCGCCTCCGTCCGCGGCGCAGAGACGGAGAAGTCAGATTGTCTAACACCGGGTTGGAGCTTACTTTGATTTTATAAAAAAATGTTTCCACTCTTGCTACACCAATACAACTCAACCAAACACCGTTCATGCATCATGCATTGATTTAACCTTACCAAAAATATCTCTTTGAACTAATAAATGGTGTGGTTAAGTGCATTTCACTCCTCTCTGGTTTTACTATTTGTAGAGCGATGTGAGTGATTTTAAGTGACGTCGCATGAGTAATCGTTATGGGTGCCGTTTACAGCTTTGCTTTCCAACCACATTCACGGGGTGGATTGGCGCGATTTTTTTGGCTTTGTGGCCCGTCCTTATGACCAATGCTTATTTTGAGTTGCCTCGCGGCCCGATTTCTGCTTTATACATGCCAGTATACAGGAAATTATTATACGAGTGCGCATTATTTATTTAATGCGCACTCGTTGAATAATTTCCTGTACAACGGCATGTATAAAACAGAAATGGGACCGCGAGGCACAAAAGCAAATCAACTTTGCGAAGCAATTATACAAAAGTGACTTGCCAAAAACAATTGAGCAACACAACACACCGGGTCTCTCAGTGTAGCTTTTTTATTATGCACATCAAATATACGAGAAACCTGGCTTAACAGTGGCAAGAATACGATCACACACATGAAAGCAAACACAAACACAACAGTCGAGAAAATTTTTTAAAAAGCGCTGCTCATGAAGCGCGAACCGATTATCGTTCGTTTAACTGCTTGAGATGCCTACAAAACAGAAGCATTCAGGTAAATGAAAACAGGACCCTCATTCCCGGTAATTCGCCGACGTGCCAAGATCACAATATGTTGTTCAACAGCACTATTGTAGAATAGCCCAGCTTGGAAAGCTTGTCACTGCTGCACCCGCCACTTGTCCACAGGAAACACCTGTGCGTCGTAGCGCCTGTAATAAGTAAAAAAAATAGTTCAGTATAATGCTAAATACACGCTGCTTACTAAATGCAGCACCTATACAAGCCTTACCACATGTCCGTGTGAAAATATTCAGCCTAAAGTTCTAGCTTGTTAACACTCGCTATGAAACGTAAAACGTACTGCACTATTCATTTTTCAATACTACGTTTTACGGTACCAGTTACTTGGCTCGTTCTTGAGAAAACAGTCCGGAATTTCACCGAAAATGGGCTTCACTCGTATTGCAGTCGCGCAAGGTAATATCAAAAGTCCAATAGACAAAGCAACACGCCAGCGGTTCCGTGAAATTTTGTTGTGCCTTCGCTCACTTCTGCCCCGTCAGACGCGCAAGACGCGATCGGAACCGACGGAGAAGCACAGCGGTAGTGTAATTACTTTGTCGCTCGACAATACCTTTACGTTGCTCAAGAAAATAATGAAACGAAAGCTGCATTAATAGCTAGAGTTTAATTAAGCCAGCTTAATACATCCGCAACTCTTATACTGCACACGAGTCTTGCTTCAACGCATGCTGAAGGCCGTGAACCTGCAGTGGGAGCACGACTGCTTGTTCGGGAAACACAAAGCCGGAAAAAGGATAGCTAGAACTGGCGTCACACAATTGGAAGCACATGTAAGTGACCACATTTTTCTTCGCAAGTGCTGTCGTTCGTGAGCGCCAGAACTCGCGAACGACAGCTGAAGTTTTGGCGGGAACGAGCGCGAGCACTCCCGAAAAAATGAAATGGTGACTTACGTTTTCAGCGGCGGCCGTAGCAGGCAAACAATGTTATTACACCAGTCAGGTATACTTCACACAGCCACCGACACCAAAACGCACCTCGCAGACACGTACAGGAGTACTACCGCAGTTTCAATGCCACAAAAGAGACGGAGCCGTCGGTGAAACGCGTCCGTCCACCGGCCCCGCCGCGGATTCAAAGAACGCGCAAAGGCACAACGCTGAAGTAGTCCGACGTTCACCGTTGCGTTAGGACACACAAATGACCAATTCCTACTGCACGTTTAACACTCTCTCTCACGTTGATTTGAATAAGCTGCACTTTAGTTTAAGTACGCTTTGTTTCGTGGCACGGTGCTGTGGCTCTTTAGGTAACTACTTTTTTCTGCGTTTTGGCCTGTTCACCGCGCTCTAACCGTCGTAATCCGTCATGTTGGGGAACAGCCGCGGGCAACGACCGCAGTGCTGCCCTCGAGTGGTGCTGCTTGCGCGCCGGGTGCGCATGTATACACGCAAAATAACGCACACGAGTGCTCTACAGTGAGACTTCATGCAGCGGTATGCAACAACGGGTAAGGATGTGGGCATTTACACCTGCCAATACTTTTTATTTAAACGTGATACTTGACACAAGCTTGAAAATGATTTGGAACTACTTTTTGTTGTGCGCTGCGCGTGAAAACAAATTCAAAAACACGGCAACTTCAGTAATATTTTGAGTGAACTTGAGTGGTCATTCAACTAACAAGAACATGCCAAGACGTGTGTAAAGGCACTTATGAATACCTGCGTCGCAAATAGGCTACTAGTCTTCATAAAATGTTATGATCAAAAAACATCGAGGGGCACGATCAAATGCAGAGCATTTCTGCGGGGGGGCGCGCCTGCAAGTCGTATGGATTACGTATTGGTTGTTGTTGTTGTAACTGTTGTCTTCCAGCGTAGACATTGTCGATGAAGTCGATGGTGAAACGTGCCGTGAACCCCCTGCCGCGGCTATGACGCAACGTGGAGCGGCTATGACGCAACGTGGCGCGGCTATGACGCAACACAATCCAACACAATCCACTTTAATCCAATCCAATCGAAATCGAAGCCAATCCAATCGAATCCAATCCAATGCCCCTCGCGAGAGAGTGTTATAGCGCCGAAATCGCCACCACGCGAACGCGTGATGCTGACGTCACGATCACGCCACAGATGTTAGCGACCGCAGCGCGCGCGAACGACATATGTGGTTTAAGCGCGAACCGACCGCGGCGAGAAAGCGCGATGCGAGCGCCCCACCTGTTCTTGCGCGCTAACCTAACGCTGCGAGAGAGGGTGTTGCGCACGTCCCCACCTGTTGTGCGCCCGAACCGAACGCGGCGAGAAAGGGCGTTGCGAGCGGAGAGAAGGCGAGGAGGACGCGGGGGAGAGGGCGCACCTCTGGCCGACGGTTGAATGAGTCAAGGATATAAGGCACGTTCGTAACCTCCCGTTCTGTGTCGGCTTTGTGGCTCAGTTGGTAGAGTACTGTGCACCTTGCGTTCCGCCCGCAGAGTCGTAGGATCGCAACCTGGCGCCGGCAAGTATTATTTTTTTATATAGTGTAGGGGGAGCGATGCGGACGCGGACTACGGACGCCAACGCGGGTGACATCGTGAGTTACTGAAATGGTGCTGCTGCTGCTGCTGCTGCTGCTGCTGGAACATCAGTACGAAAAGTGTCCTAAGTGAACCGTGGCTGAGAAGGCTGCCTTAAACGAAAAAACCAGGCGCACTTGTCCACTACCCTTTTCTACGTTCCTGAAAATTCTCGTGGCAGTCCTGTGTGTGGCAAGACGGAAGCCGACTGCTCCCACGGCGGCTGCCGCCCAGAAGAGTTGGGGTTTCGCACTCGTTTCCATGGCTGCCGTTTGGGCATTGATGTTGTTACAAGTGCAGGCACCACACGCAAGTCACTGAGTGATGTACTTACTGTTTAGCCTACTCCCAAATTGGTGCCTGGGGGTGACAGATTTGCACATTAAAGCGGAAATCAGTGTTTCGCTGAATCTCTTCTGCTCAGCCTTGTGTTACCCGTTGAATGAGGGCGTTGTTTCGCTTTTCCTGTTGGAGAGTCGAGAAATAAAACTGTTGGTTGTGCAGTCTTGAGGAGCACTGTCTTTATTGGGAAGGGGACGCGCCAGCCCGTCCAGGGCCCAATGAGAGAGAGGCCGTGCTTGGGGATAGGTTTGGCGATGTCCTTGGAATGCTGAGCACCCGTGTGTCATCAGACCATCTGCTGCTGCCCCAGCGTTTTTTGTGGCATCGTTCAAGGCGGCAGATAGGTGGGTGTACAAAGGAAGGAAGTGCGGTCTCGCTTCTTCACCTTGACCCATGTCCAATTAGACCGGGCCTGACTGGTAACCTTGGGTGATCCTCTGTGAATTTCCGTCTCACAGGGGAACTGCACCAATGGAACTTCCAGTGATGGACTGGGGAGTTTAATGCACCGGCCCGCCGTGGTGGCTCAGTGGCTAAGGCGTTGCGCTGCTGAGCACGAGGTCGCGGGTTCGATTCCCGGCCGCGGCGGCCGCTTTTCCTATGGAGGCGAAAAGCGAAAACGCCCGTGTGCACGAGATTTCGGCGCACGTTAAAGATGCCCGGGCGATCAAAATTAATCCGGAGACCTCCACTACAGCGCGCCTCATCGCCTGCGTTGCGTTGACGCGGTAAACCCTACAATCAATCAATCAATCAGTTTAACGGACCGAAGCTACGCCTGGGCTATGAGGCGTGCCATAGTGCAGAGACCACCTGGCAATCTTCAAAGGGGCCCTGAAAGAGGTTTTGCCGATACATTGGGTGTTCGCATTTTCAGGTAAATCAATGTCCCAGTAATCACCTCCGAAATGTCAAAACAATATGTGAACCACAATGAGACGGCGAACTCTACCGCGCGAGTGTTAACTGGCCGCGCGGCTGGAGCGAACCCGTCTGCAGAACTGTGGGGGGAAACCAAAGACAGGATGGGGACATATAACGAAATCACGACATACTACAGGATGAGAAGAAGAGAAATGGCGCCGCCGTACCCCGGCCTGGCCAGGGAGCAGGCGGTGGTACTAAGACAATTGCAGACGGGTTCCTTACTGACCCCGCTCATCATGAAGCATGTGTGCCCCGAGCAATACGAGGACGATACGTGCAAAGTGTGCCGCAGTGCGCGGGCTACGATGGCTCACATCGTGTGGGACTGCTCGGCAAGACCTACAGAAGCGTCATGGAGACAAAGATCCCGCCGTGGTACCTGACAGCGGCGCGGAGCAGTGACAAGGACGTACAACTACAGGCCGTCCAGCAGATCCTGGCGGCACTTGAACAGCATCGCCCGAGCGAAAGCCGAGAGGGCCCGGCCGCTCAGCGCGGGCAGGCCGGAGGACCTCGACGCTAGTAGCGAGGGAGCTGCCTAGTAAAGCGGGATTCACACGACGGAGAACCCCTCTCTTTTTGGCCCGCGGAAGCCGCTCACGTGACCGGTTTTAGGCTCCGCCCCTCGGTGCGGATCGCCCGCCGATGCTCCGGGAAAGAAAATGCCACCGCATGTCTTCGCTCGGCGGCGGCGGCCCTCCGTAGGGAATGGAACCAGTTTTTGGCACATAGGGCGAGGCTCGGGCGGAGGAAGCGAGCCTCGCCCTCGCTTCCTCCGCGCTGTCGTCTGCTACTCACTCCGCGCAGCTCCGCACGTGTGGATGCGCCAACCAAGACGGAAAATCCGGTCACGTGGTGTTGACGTCACATATCCGTCCGCCTCCGTGAGAGGGTTTCTCCGTCGTGTGAATCCCGCTTAAAGAGCCCAGCCGGAAAGACGTAGGGCCGCGTCACGGCACTTCGGTAACGGAGGCCGCCTGCAGGCGATTTTAATATAGTCTTCACTCACTCACTCACTCACTCACCTCCTTCAAGAATCTCGTTACAGCGTTGAGTATTAGTGGAGTGATAGCAAATCAAAACATAGCATGTTTTCCCAAGCCAACGTTCACCCTCGTTTCGTCCACCTCCTCGCACCACGCGAGCGTGACTGCCCATGAAGGCTCGCTTAACGTCTGCAAGAACACCATGTTGCAGGCGTTGTCTGCTACTGCGATATTCTGCGCCGCAAGTGCGCTCTGGGGTGGGGCTGTCTGATTGCCTGTGTTCCGTTTTGGCCACTTGTTATCAATTTGCTTACGAATCCTGCACTCCGTTCACGGCTGGAAAAGCTCATGGAAGGAATGGGGTGGGACATATGGTAGTCTAAAAATCTAAGCGAATGTCTAAAGAATCGCCTCAAAATTTGTTAAGCGCGTACATGCTTTCCGAACGGACGTCGATTGATATAGTTTTGCTTAATCGGCCGCTAGTTCGCGTCAATGTGGAGCTTGGTTGTGTCGTGGCGATGCCATGCACGTGCGTACACAGGCAGTTGTGGTTGTGTCATGGTGGTGCCATGCATGCGCGTGCACAGGCAGTTGTAGTATACCATTCCATTATTCCGATCAGTTCTAGACATTTATAACCATAACAAAAAAGCAGCGGAAGGGTTGCACGGTATGGTACGGGCACTTTTTTTAGAGTGCATCATGTATTCCGTTTCCCCCTCCATTCCCCCTTACTTTCCAAAAAACTCCTACGCGACTTTGTGTTTATCACCTGCTGGACAATTACACCATAACAGATCCTACGAGCGGCCTCTGAAGAGTATTGCAAGTTGAGGGGCCGTGTGCGCCTGCCTCTTTGTTCGACTGTGCACATAATTCCACAAAACAGTTGTTTCGTGCAATCAATCCACTTTCACTTTTCCTCCTGATGGCCTGGAGCCATTTTATCCCTATAGAAAAGGCTGTTAATTCTTTACGTGCTCAAGGCTGCCAGTTGCGATACGTGGAGGGTGTGGTTGCCGGCCGTGGCCCTGTATCGCCCCCCCCCCCCTCAAGCCAACCTTGCATCTCGTCTAAGTGGATGGGAGGACACTATCTTGACGCTGTATGAAGACATACCAATTTTACAAAATACGCACATCAGTATTTTGTCCTCTGACAGTATACAATTGCCTTTTAATATATACAAAGTACGGGTTTAAAACTGGCACATCGTACATATGACTTAAATGACGCATTGACGTTTGATGTGGTAGTTCCACAGTTCAACCAAACAGTCTTGTTTTGGATTCGCGAATATGATTCGCAAGCCATGCCACTTAGAAGGCAGGAAAAAAAAGCAACACCCTGGCGGGGTTTGAACCAGTGGCCTTGATTGAGCAGGCGCGAAGCATTAGTCCACTGCACCACAAAAGAATTTTTTTTTTTCTTTACTGCATGGAAAACTACCCTTAATACAGCCTACAAAAGTTATGAGTCATCCAAGAAGATGCATATCACAGCAGCTAAAATTAGCCGTTCGTTAAAACTCTGGCAGGAGATGGCACTGCAATAACCCGTATAAAGATAATAAAGAACCCGTATAAAGGGATAAAGAAACAATCGACCACATAGTAATGGAATGCCAAAAGATTTAGCCGGATAGAATAGGGGGGGGGGGGGGGGGAGTCCTACTTCCTGAGGCACTGGGCTTCGCAGTTGATGGAAGCATATTAACTGGTCAGCAGTAGGTATTACCAGAGTCCTGCATTGAAGGACTCTGGTATTACTAAGCAGCGGCTAAATTATTGGTGGAAAAAAAGCAGGGAAGTCGATAAAGTGTCATCCCAGCCAGGGGTAGCGCCAGGGCAGAATTAAAAAGAAATCCCAGTGTAGGGTTAACTAAATTTAAATTTAAATTACTGAGATAGGCTAGATGGCGCATGCCGTCACCCCGATTCACAGGGGAGGCCTTTGATCATCATCATTACTACATTATTACCCACCCTTTGTGTCACATCCGTGTTTTGTGCATGAGTGCCGGGATTCCTGGCTGGTTGACTGAACATTTCTTGAATAACAGTTGCGCATACAGGTCTCATAAAGACCCCACCACAGCTGACCTCCGGCAACAGCAATGTTCCGCCGTGCTTTTGTTTTACGCTTCACGCTAAAAGCTTTGGTCGATGCTGATTCCTTATTACCTAATAAACCTTCTGTTACTCTTCTTCGGCTCTTAAGTAAGCTTGTATTTTCTACAAGCGTTGCTGGTCGCACGCGAATAGCCTTTGTGCAACACCGGGAAATGAATTCGTCGTAAGCAGAAATACGGATCACATGTGTTGAGCTGCATGAACTTCGTGGGCCTTACCATGTTTACTACACTCTAGGAACTAACAGAACAGAGCCACATTCATGACGGCAATATTGTTGTCGAGGTGCAGTTTTCGCTTCCCGATAGATTCCCCACCACCGTTTGGCCGATTGGTCATCATTGGCGTCTTCGGTCAGCCAGTCAGTCACACAACGAGCCTCCTCGATTATCAGCCCCGGATCGTCCACGGACTGCCTGAGACGCGATCCGGCGCTCGATTTTAGATGCGACGCATCTCTTTAACTCGCCTTATCCCTCCGGCGTCTTCCATAGTCCGTAGTCCGCATCCCTCCCCTATTCTCCTCGCCGCGCCAGCTGCGCGCTAATGCCGCGGGCTCTCACCGCAGCGCCAGCTGCGTGTTAGCGCTCGCTCCCGTCGCCGTGCCAGCTGTGCGTCAGCGCGCGTTAGCGCTCGGTTAAACATCGAACACATGCGCATGCGCTGCTCTCTCTCATTCCCCCCACCGTTAACGCGCGGTACATATAAACGCGGTAACTGCGTCGCTCCGCTCAGTCGTTCCGCCGCTCCGATGACATCCGATGACCACCGATGATTAGAATGGAGACTACAGGCCTGCTATCGCGACGGTCGGCGCAACCGTACGTAATATAATGGAAACAACAACAAATTGACACGCTAAATGGAAACAACATAACGGAAACGCAACGGAAACCCCACGATGCGTCGCATCTACCCATGGTTCCCCTCGCGGGAAGATGGTGTAAATTTTTTCCATGTATTTCTTTGGGATGTCCGGTCCGAGGTCAGTCCTCGGATTGCCTGCCGACCATCCAGGACTGGTAAATCAGTAATGCCCATCGTGGACTCGTGTCGATGTTGGCGCCGTGTGACAAGGCGGTTGCCAAGTTGGAAGTCTGCGTCACTGTCGTCATGTCAGCCTAGCCAATGCACCTTAACGAGAAGCGTGGTAATTGAGTAAAAAAAAGGCAAATACGGACGAACACGATATCGATATAGCGTGCTGCAGGAAGCACTAATTAACCAAAGGCGCCGCCGCGCTCCGTCGACGCTGACGCTTCTCTTCGCTGGAAGTGGGAGAAAAAGCCGCCCGATTACAAGATTTCTGTCTCGCGACATGCATGGGAGAATCAATGACGTACACATTAGAAAATTGCCGCACCCAAAAACATGCCGGAAAGGGTGTGAACGCGACAAAAAACTTTGCAACGAAAGAATGAGCTTTCCGCTGCACGTAAAAATGTTGTACTTGGCACAGACGACGTTGACCACCTAACGATCGTGCTAGTTCATTGAGTGTGCTCAAAACGCCTTTCAGGGTCCCTTTAATCTAGGCACATGGGCATTTTTGCTCTTCACCTCCGTCAAACAGCTGCCACGGCTGGGGTCAGAGCTGCACCCTTGGGCTCAGCAGCACAAAGCCATAGCCAGAAAGCCACCGCGCTGGCTACCTAAACTGGTAGCATTTCGGCTGGCGTACCCGCAAACTTTCCCGCCATTTTTTTTGCAGAGCTACCATGGCTGACCAGGAATGCCCTCCCCTCTAAAAGAGAGGCTGCAAGTGGTCGCCAGTCGCGGATCTGACAGTCCGCTCTGGTTACAAACCCCTGCGCGCTCGCGCCGCGGGCTCTGGCTCGGGCCCGGGTTCGTTTTTTTTTTTTCGCTTCGTCCCCGCAAATTTTCCCGCCATTTCCCGCGGCCTTTACGGCCTTTTCTTGCGGCCTTTACGGGCTCCATACGTTTTTAGTACCTCCCCTAGGAACGAAGCGAAAAAAAAATCCCCCCACCTCCCCGAAGGGGATCGTGCGGAAATGCGAATGCATTGGGTGCACCGATGAGTGCGCTGCGAGTAATTATTATTAATGGCGTACTTAATGAAGAGAGACGAGAGTGTGAACGTAACCATTTATTCATTCATCAGCACCTGTTTGTGTTATCGTTGTACCTGACGGCCACAATCACCGCCTTGTGGTCGCTGAAGTGCACGGTCAAAGGGTCTTTGAGAAGCATACGCGCGGCACAGTTTCGCGTAAAGACCAGATCAATGCAACTCCCGTGAATGGTAGTGGGGCACGTGTCGGAGCCGGCATCGCGCAACACGCCCGCCCCGCGCGCGAGCTCTCTCCGCCGAGCTCCGCGATGCGAGCGCCCTCACACGCCCGAGCGCGCTCCTCCTCTCCACTCACTCTCCACTACTCCGCCCGAGCTCCGCGATGCGAGCGCCCTCACACGCCGAGCGCGCTCCTCCTCTCCCCTTGCCCTCCGCTACTCCCGCCCGAGCTGGCACGTGCTCCGGTTGCTAGGCGCGCCACAGCTGTTGCTAGGCGCACGCCGGCCAACGCACGACAACCCCCGACTAAGAAATGCATTCGCATTTAAAAAGGAACGAACCCGGGCCAGAGCCCGAGCCGCGGCGCGAGCCAGAAGGGGTTTGCAACCAGAGCTGACTGACAGATTCGCGGGCTTTACGAGCCCCAATACGTTTGTAGTACCTCCCCTGGGGACTGCAAAGCAAAAGTTTATTTTGCAATGACGATACGAGCTGCATGTGCAACTCGTACCATGACATAAGTGACCGAAAACCGGTTACTGTTTCAATGGATCAGCCCTCAAAAAAGTTCTTCATAGGCATGTCTTTTCGGTTGTTCGAGATGCGCTCGAGGGCCGCTTCTTCGGCTAGCGCAACCTTCCTGTGCTTCGGCGGCTGCATGGCTACACAGCAGTGCATATGCTTCCAGCCGACCGTCCGTAGCTTTTTGCACTGTTGTAGGCGGCTGATGATCCGCCAAACGCCAGGATATGCGAGACTCAACAACTGTTACAGTATCATTAAAACAAATGATATTGTTATAGAAAAAAATAACAATAGTATTTATTTTTATGCATGCGCTCTAAGAGCCCTGCTACATTGTGCACAACCAAATTCGATGAAATGTCCTCGATGAACCGTCCTCTACCAAACAGCGTTCGATGATCAATGAAACTACTTCTATGAAGTGGCGTTCGATGAACTGTCTACAACCCTCTGCTACTTCACCAGCCTTGCACCACTAGTGCAAGCTGCCCCAATTTATTTTTTTTGGAGGGGGGGGGGGGTGTGCACGGTATTATTTGAACGGCAAAGTTTATTTTTAACTACTTGTAATTATTCTCGCCGAAGCAGTTGGCGAACCGGTTCAAGGCTAGGAACCGAACCTGTTTGTTCGGTGTGTAATTCAGTCAAACCAGAACTGATACAGATAGAACTGAACCGGAACGAAATTGAAAATTAAAATTACCGATTCTTCGCACTTTTGTCAGTTATTATGGTTTTCTGGATTTCATATAAATAATCAATCCCGTTGCAAATCATTTTTTTCACCTTTGAGGCAGAGTTCATGTTGTTTTTAAACTGTAAATTTGCCGAGCAAAATATTTGGGGTGGGTTTTTGGAGCTGGAATGGGTACAAGTGGCGCTTGTCATCACCCCACGACCGGCTTTATTTATAAAGCCGGTCGTGCATCACCCTAACACCATAAAGTTTGCGCCACCACCATCATCATTGTTGTCTCAGAGTGCAATCAACTATACACGGGTAGTGGAAAAAGCGGCGGCAGCTCCCCACGGCGCCCTTGAAGCCAAACGTGTTAACCGCCGCGTGTGGCGCTGGTGTGCCCCGCCCGAGGAGATCCCAAAGAGGCGCGCGTTGATCGACGTGCCGGTATGCTGCTGTTCGGCGATTCACGCTGTGTTTTGACGTTTTTTAACCGCTGCACATGGTCTTTTTGTGTGTAATTACAAGAGGAGCCTTGCAGGCACTCAACTGATCCTTAAGTGTTCTTCATTCTGTCTTTTACTGGTAATACGTACAGGTACGTGTTATGCGTGCGACGGTCTCTAATTGCAGAAGGGCCATGGCTGATGCAGTTTGAAAGGATTGTGCAGTATTGTGGGGTGGGACTGCACCCCTAATAAATTTATGTGTTTGCTAGAAATATTTTATACTTGCGATTTATTTTACCCTGCTTTTATTTGTTGAGTTCCTAACTGTTCATAATTATCTTACGTCTGGAAGACGTGGGCAGTACATTTCATGAACTTGTGTTTTTCTAAAGCGCTAATTATTTTATGATAATGGGTAACCAGTGTTCCATTGAACTGTGCACTTTTACAATGATCGCGCGATAAATTGTGCCATGTGGTGC
The DNA here is from genome assembly GCF_048455015.1 of Haemaphysalis longicornis. Taxonomy (NCBI): domain Eukaryota; kingdom Metazoa; phylum Arthropoda; class Arachnida; order Ixodida; family Ixodidae; genus Haemaphysalis; species Haemaphysalis longicornis. The sequence continues at coordinate 72,988,907 of NW_027526203.1, forward strand.
TTTTCTTAGAACTACGTACGGTTGCGAATGTTGATGCTTTTCGCTGACTTCAGTGAAGTTTTTAAAACGTATCGTGTGTGTTGCGTGAATTAGTGCACTGCAAGGGCCCGGGCCAGGTAGCACGCATTTTCTCGGGCCCGGGCCAGGCTCGGGCTTCAACAAAAATATTTTGGGACGTGATTGCCCGAGCGCATGCATGCAGTGTCTTCGTGATGGTTGATGCCAAAAAGTTTCCGCATTGATCATAGCCTAAATGAAAAACAGAAAAATCAAAGTGCGAGGTCACTGCGGCACCGTTAAAAATATCTTTCGCTGATACTATACTCAAAAAATATTTTCTATGTCAAGATATATATATATATATATATATATATATATATATATATATATATATATATATATATATATGTATGTATGTATGTATATGTATAGCTAATCAGAAAATGGGAAATGAGGGGCTCTGTGAAATATGACAGAAAATAAGGGTTGGCAGTCAAGAAAACCTCGGAAAGCAAAAAGGAGGTTGTGGTGGGTCATAGAATCAGGTGACTAATTTTTTGGGTCAGAAAGAAAGGGGTGAAAAAATGCCCGCCGGGTGGGATCCGAACCCACGACCTCCAGAATACCGGTCTGGTGCACTATGACCCACCACAACCTCCCCTTTGCTTTCCGAGGTTTTCTTGACTGCCCACCATTTTTTTCTATATATATATATATATATATATATATATATATATATATATATATATATATATATATATATATATATATATATATATATATATATATATATATATATATATATATATATATATATATATGTATATATACTGGCTCTAGGTTGAAAAGGCCGATTTTTTTCGGGCTCATACTCTGTCGGACGCGGGCTGATATTTAGAAACAGTCTGGTGGGCTCAGGCTTATTTAAATTTGTGTGTGTGTGTGTGTGTGTGTGTGTGTGTGTGCAGGCACACTTGCACACACACACACACACACACGCACGCACGTGCGAACACACACGCACGCACGCACACACACACGCGCGCGCACACACACACGCACACACACACACACACGCGCGCGCGCACGTGCGAACACACATACAGGCACGTATGCACGCGCGGACGCACACACGCGCGCGCACACGCACGCGCAATAAAATTATGTTTATTTAATAAATAAAATGATCACGCAATAAAATTATGCCGTGTGACTTAATTGGTGCTTTTCTGAGAATTGCGGTTGCGAATCCTGTTTTTGCGCTCTTTTCGTTGACTTGACTGAAGTTTTAAGACATCTGCCATGTGTGCTGCATGAATTCAATCAAATTTGAAAAAAAGAAAACGGGAAACGTTTGCGTACGCACGACGCAGTTTGCTCGGTATGCAGATCATGATAGAAAAATCAGCAAGAAAATAAAGAAAAAAATCAGAAGTGACGTATGCTGGCCAGCCTAAAGCACGCCACTCTTTTCCTCAGTTGACACAATACGATAGCAAAATCATCAAACAACGAATGAGCAAACAGTAAATACACGACGTAGCTACCTTTGCCATAAAAACCCTGGTACATTAATTAATAGCATTATCAACGGTTTTTACACGAAAAAAGAACTGTAGCCCCTCGGAGGCTGCCCAAACGCACGCCTACCCGCCGCTACCGGAGGCGAAAAAGCGCTCGGGCGGGGCACGCGAGCGCCACCGCGCGGGGTTGACACGAAGTGCCTCACTCGGCGGCGGCCGCTTTTTCCACTACCCAAGTATTCTAGTTCACTGTGAGTTCACTCTACTATCCACAAAAGGGGGTTCTTATGCAGCGAACGCTCCAATCCAATCACTCCAAGTTCTGAAAAATAGTGCCATTCGACCACTGTGATTCGACCTACGAGTACGAGCGTACGAGTAGGAGCGAATCTTCTCTGTTCTGTCTCCAGATCAAGGTAAGTATCGCTCAACATTGACCTTCCCTTTTCGGTGACGCCACGCACTCGCGAGAAGCCAGACAGCGCAAGGCTTCACGTTTTCATTCGCCGTTTCAGGCTCCGCGAAGAAGCGAGCTAGCGGGCAGAACACGGGCTCCTTGTCCGCGTCGCCGTGTCGCCGAACGCCCCCAGAAACGTAAACATTGCGGGATTACTAGCGCAAATTGTAGTCCGGGGTCCCCAGGCCATGTTTCGACCACTCTGGGCGCGTTTACGCGATTTTATTTAGTAGAAAAAGTAATTCGAAAATCCCGTCCTCCTCTCTTTACGCTCGCCCATTTTCTGTGGCGTTTTCGTGTGACGTCGGGAGGAGCCGAGCTCGCAATTAGCTGCGCTACTGCACGGCTCCCCGGCCTTCAGACAGAGTCAGTCGGCCCAGTGTTTCGTCCGCCGGCCGCCGACGGGTCGTCACAATTCGTTCGCTTAGTTGAAACGAATCCAGGACACGTTTGTGAATGGAAGAATGTGCCTTTCTTTACTTGGTTAGTTTGTACACTGTATCTAGCTCCAAGTCAAGGTCGCTTCACACAAGCGCTGCACAAGCGCACATGCGACGCATCGCTGACTGGTACGCCAGTAGGAAAATATACGGCCTCTTGAAGGCGGGAGAAAAGTCAGCGAAGTCAATATAGGTATTAAGGAAATAAAATCAACTGATATTTTAATGTACAGCGTAAAACTAGGGTGCGGGAAGCACTTTTTTCCGCTGCGGCCAGCAGCACGACTACGCATCTGCGAACACTTTTCCGTCTAAGAAATGCAATTGCTAGACGTGAGATATTGTGGAAACTTGGGGGACGCTTACTGCACGAGCGCAAAACAACAAATAGTCACCTAAGCTGCTTGGAATGCCAAAACTAAATAAAAGTGTAAACTGGTTATACATTACATACCTTATATTTCCAAGATCGGCAGCGCTTGCCTGTGGCCGAGTGGTTTGGAGCGCTAGGTATATCATCGCAAGTGTTTTGCAAGTCACTAGTTCGAATCCCCGCGGGTACGTGCTTTTTTTTTTATAAGTTAACTTTTTCGTTTTCCGCCGATGTTTTCTATACTGAGTTCATATTTTGGGCCGCAACGTTCATTTCTCTACGAACTAGTTCACAGAACGCGCGCAGGCTGTCACTGGCGCGCTAGCGAGTTCTCGTTGGCGCGCTGTTGCCATAAGCACCGACTGCTTGCGGGCAGTGGGCACAGGCCAGAATCAACAGACCCTTGGCCTGGTGCGAACACACTTTTTACGGTACAGGCATGAGTGAGGCATGCTCCAAATATGGGGGAAAAGCGCATGGCATTTGAGCTTCTGCTGGGACGCGGAGGGCGTTCATGCACTGCGTAGGCCTCGGCTAGTGAATGCTACGATTCCAAGCCGTCCTGGGAGGCTTATCTTATGCATTTTACAGCTGACATGGCAGAAGCGCGGTACGATGATTACTGAGATATTGAGAATGCCCATCCAACAACGCCACCCGTTGTGTTTTACAGAACCGAAACCGAATGTTGTTTGATTGCTAACCTTGGGTATCATCCAATCACGGTGCCCCCTCCTCCCAACGTCACAGCCTTAGTTGGTGCGGCCGCCGCAAACCGCGCATGGTAGTTTTTCTTCTTTTCGCTTTGTAAAATAATTACCAATTTGTCAACCAGATAAACGATGAAAAGTGTGCTAATTTGAGCCAGTCTACGCAGTGCAAGCAAAAACGGGAGCTTGACAAATTCACTTCAGTGGCCCTTTAAAGGGCCCCTGAGATGGGGGTTTTGGGGGGGTCGATGGTATCGGAGCACAACGGCTATTTCTTGAACTAATCGTGACGTTATAGTGCACTCTTGATTTAATCAACTTTTTACGAGCGTAAAAACATCAGAAAGCTACAAAAAACATCTTTTGTGTGTGTGTGCGTTTACACAGTCACACATATTTGTTTTATACCGGAGTGTAAAGCACTTACACACCGGGCCAGACGTGGCTTGACGCTCCTCGTTCTCGGCGGAAGGATACAGTGAGCGCAGGAGCAACAACGCTTGCAGCCAGCATGATCGCTCAGCGCTCCGTGTCTGGTGTTAGAGTATAGCGCTAACCACATGGAGCGATTTTTCCAGCGACGCGACTAGGATCCGCAGTCGCCGAACCGAAGTCGCTCACCGAGGCAACCACATGACAGCGACTGCTCGAGCAACTGAGGATGGCGATTTCAATGTTGCCGCACACACGCGCTTGGTACGCTAGTTGTTTGCAAACATTTTTTTGTTCATTTGTCATAAAAAGCATCACTAAAAAGTATTACGCCTTTCTACCTTGCTTTTTGCACTTCATTGCATCTCTAAAACTGGTTTGGGTTAGCGTTGCGCACGCTCTTCCTTCTGCGCCTCGTCTCTCGGCTCCAACATGAACGCCGTGAAGAATTCGCTTTCTTGACGTCGTTTTTCCCACACGGGTCTCACCCAGTGTGTGCGGGAGCCTTCTTGCTCCTGCTTCAGCGTGTACACAAGCTTTGCCATGCGAAGCTTTCTTTTCCGCTGCACCGCAAACGCCGACTGCGTGGATTTGCAGTCTTCCCCCCGTTCTCTTCCAAAACCGGAGGTTGCGTGCTTTTGTAGGGGCTCTCCTATTGGCTAGTCGCTGAGGCCACTTCCGGGAGGCGAGCGACTGTTTCTGGCGACCCAGAACCGAGCCATTCGATGAGCGACTTGGTCCGCGGCGAAAAGTAGTTCGTCGCTAGTCGCGTCGCTCCCCAAGTCGCTTGCAAAATCGCTCCATGTGGTTGGGGCTTATCATCAGTTTTCTTTGCATTTGCTTTCTTGGACGCTGTACCCGAAAGGATTCTTTGTACCATCTGTGTTTCGAGCGTAGCCTCGGCGTTGTTTCAGTTATGAGGTGGTAACGAACGGTGCTCCAAGGGAGCGCCGCGCCGACGACGCCGGGCACTGCTCGTGATCACGAGGCGCACGCTCAAGTGCTCTCACGCGGGCTGAATAAATCAGTTCAAGCCCAAATGCTGTTGCAGCTGATTCTCTGCAGCGGTCGCGACAAGGGCAAGAGCGTGCGCATCCCGTAACGACAACTCCGGCCAAAGAGTTTCATTTCATTGCTTCCCATCAAGTCATGATCGCAGGAAAGTGCGGTTTGCTGCACCGGCTTCCTGAATGAACCTGTTGCCTAGTGTCCTTAGCGCGCTTCATCGTTTACCGGGTTAATTGAAGCAAGAGTAGCCGTTTGCCACTGAAAACGAAAGGATTGCACTCTGCGGTTTCTGCATTCCGGCTTACCGGCTCTGCCAAGTAGCGACATCTGGCGAATTTGTCTCAAAGCAAATGCACAAAAGTTTGTTGCCCGCTTACGCTTGAAATAGCTTGAATCTGGGACGTTTTAGATTGAACTCTCACAATAAATGATTTTCTTTTAAAAGAGCCGTATACTTCTGCTGTAGAGCTTAAAAAATAGAAAACATGACGTTGACGCCGCCATCTAGTGGGAACAATTAGGACCAAGTATTGCATTAACCAGAATTCACGCCACCGCTAAATATTTCGATATAAAATGAGTAAGATATATTGTAATGATTCCGCAGTTACCTATATTACCTTTCCCAACACGATTTTGAAAGCATAAACGAGCTATGCTAGTTCATAAAGGCATCTGAACCATTGGAAGCGTGGGAGGCTGGAGTAGGGGCCGAGATTTTGCTCGCTCATTCTGAAAAAAATTGTCATTTATCGTGCTCCTGGTCATCATTTAGCAAGAATGCAGTAAACAACATCAACTAAGGTTGCTTGCATGAAGCGCCGAGCGCAGCGCATTTGCTGTTCCGTAAAGTTCCAGAAGAACGCCCACCCAAATTTAAGTACAGTGATATCAAGTGAAAAATACGAGATGGGCGAACTTTCGGGTCAAGCGCGGAAAGGATGAATAAGTGACCGCATCTACACATAAAGAGATGATTCGGGTTTGCTTTGTTCACTCATCGGCGCTAAAGCCATGGATTTTACGGGGTGGGCGCGTCTTTCAGTAAATTGAATATTTCACCCGTAAAAGGGGTTGGGCGATGTTTCAGGGGAGGGCGTTCACTCGGAACTTTCCGGTAATCTAATCAAGATGCGAGCGTACATGTTGCCGGCGCAGGGGGCTCGCTACTACAGTCGCTAGAAATTCTAGCCTCTGTATCGCTATGTAGCGACGGTAAAAATAAGTTACCGTTCATGGAAACTCTCGTGCATGCAAGGTCGACTTCCACAATCACCAGTATCTCCTGCTCAAAGTCCGTAAGGACTGAAAAGGTAGTTAAAAAAAAGGGGGCGTCGTCGTCGCATGTGCGACCCACTTGCTGAAGTAACCATGGTAACGACGACGGTGTAAACCAACGACCGCCGCCGTCAAAAATCGCGGACATTCCGGCGGCCAACCATGAAATGAGTTCTTTGCCTCGGACGAGATCGGACTATGTCGTCATCGCAAGCCGCCGAGGCAACAAATAGTTCTGTCTCGTCGGGGTAATAACTTTTGTTAGCATGAGCGAATATGCTTACTATTTTAGGACTTGTTTCTACAAGAACTATAGAGTTGTTTTCTGACACAAACAAAAACACTTTGAAATCCATCTCAGGGCCCCTTTAATGCGCCTATGTCCTTTTTAAATTGTAGCGTTCACCAAAGTCCACCGGAGAGCTACGTTGTTCCGTGAACGATATTTGCAGATCCCTCGGCGAATGCGCACTCCAGTCTCGTGGGCGTCATCCCAGGAGCCCGAAAACATTGCACTGAGCGTCTGTATGCACGAAACCGCAGTGATTTTTGGCTACCCCTAGGAATCCCCGACTGAAATTCTAGAGCGCGACAACGGTTGTGGGGCGCGAATTAGCCGCATGCCTAACGCTCAAAGACGAAGACTGCGCTGGACATCAGGTAACGCCGAGCAGCTCGCGAAACTCTGGAGTCTGTCCTGACGGCGTCACTATTAATTATAGTGACCAGAAACTGCCCGAAAACTTGGACAGCAGAAAAGAAACAGATATACTCTCCCCTCCCCTCCCTCTATGCCCGCGCATTGTGCGCTGTTTGTCATTGTCGTAATGTGCCGACTGGCCGAAGTTTGTATTCCGCTTTGCCGTCAGCGTTGTTTGCAAACACAGGCACGTAAAGTCTACGGGCCGTTGTGCTTCGTCAGAGCCCAGAAGGAACTTTGCGTTTCCCGTCGCGCCTTTCGAAGGCGGTTGTCAGGTGGGGCCGTCAATGAGAATTATTTCAACAGTTCATAAGCGTCCTTTCTCTCGCTTATTCTAGTGGACGATGCTATTCGCCCCGAGCGCGAACACAGTCGCCCCCTGGCGGCGGCGGGACGAACCGCTCCTAGTGTGGATGGCGCTCTCGCGTCGTCTGCTTTTTCACGTTGCATGTGGCGCAAAACGCGTGCTGCACACGACAAAACAACCAATATGTGTGCTCGTTTAGCAGTAAGCAATGACATAGTTACCTCTGCTTGCGCATTCCATCTAGAAACGCAATAATCAGCGGCCGTTGCGGGTTAATGCGCTGGTTTAATTCCACGAAACATATTCGCCGTGGTCACCGCTTGAGTGTGAAACGTATTATAAACATTGCTTCCACACATTGCACTTTTCTTATTGTTGAGTGCAGTCGTCTGCCGTTTCGGGAACGTCGAAGGGTGCTTTTTGAAGGTGGCGTGGTGATTATTTAAAGGATAAAAGTTTAGTACGCGAAACGGGTAAGAAGCGACAAGACCTGCATGTGCATACGCGTGCAAATTCCACACCCTTGTAAAATTGAGCTGTGTCCTTATAGAAAGAAGAAACAAACAAAAACATTTACACTGCACACGACCCGAGCGCTATCGCCCATACATTACCGGACACGTATTTTACACCCGCAAGCGCCTGTGTGATCGTGTCCTTCCCATACCTTTTCTAAAATAAATACCATTTTTGGACAGTCGTTGTGTATACTGAGGAGGAGGAATAAACATTTATTCAACTGTATCGAGTTGATAATTTTACGTATTATTTAAAATACGTTTCTATGGATGCGCAAGAGTATTTAGGGGGGATTTTTCGGTAAAATTAAGCAGTTGTGAGTTTGCGTCTGTCATGTGGCGTGTCACTTTCATATATGTCATTTTCAAATACGACATGAATCACCTTGTCCAGAAACGTGTCTCACTCAGAATAACCAAATGCCTAATATGGTCACATCTTAACCTCTTAAGGTGGACCTAAGTTTAAAGAAAGAGGAGAAAACGCGTCATATAATGCACGTTGTTGCCCACATGTGTGAAGGGTGTGTGCCATGACTCGCTGGTTTTTTTTAAATATATTTTCCCACAATGCTTGCTTTCAATACAATTTTGAAAAAGGCGTCCCACAATTCCTGGACAATCTCGGACCAAAGGGGGGGTTAATCAGTTTTGAAAATACGTGTACTGCTTTTTCACCGCTACAGAACACGACGCCTAGTGTAGTTTCGATTGTAAGAATACTGATAACCATAGTATGGCTTTTCGCGCGCGTTACATGCGTTGTCTTCTCGCTGCTCTTGCAACGTTGGCAGGACCCCCTCCCCCTTCCCGAAAAAAAAAACGAAATGCACAGAATTTTATTTTTTTAACCAATCCTCAAGAATTAAATGCCAAGACAAAGGCGATATTCAGTTTACAAAACAAAGTAGTTACCGGGAACCCGTTCCGCTGATTTGCAACGAGAAATAAAAAGGAAATGTTTTACTACATATGCAACAGCGCAACTTCATTTATTGCCATCTTTAGGGTTGGTAAGGGACCTTATACGCAAGAATGCAAACACATCTCGCTATTGCAGGCACCTGTTAGATTCTAAAAGGAACGCAAATGGTCAACAGAGCAGCCGTAACAGAAAATTTGTGCTCACTGTGAGGTCCCAGAACCTTGGTTTGCACGCTGTAAACCTGCTTGTCATTTTGCGAGAACCTAGCTAAACATGAGATGTTGATTGTACTGCGTGCGTTGACAATTCAATGCGCAAGTTCACTTGCGACGAAAGCCGTAAATAAGTGATCCGAAACCGTTATTCATCAAACCTTCCTTCAGAACCTCTAAAATCTCATTTAAAAGACCCGTTAGAGCGGTTACATCTATATCTCTGCTCTGATCAAAATTTAGTAATTTTATGTTGTCTTTTGAACATACAAAAAACATCGTAAGCTCTTAGAAGGAATTTCGGGGCAGTTAAGTAGTGTTACCATTTCAGAGCACCCCACAAATGCAAGAATGCGTCATGCTACAAGTGAAAGCAGTTGAGATTGCCGTTGTAAACTGAATTTCAGAGATCGAGGCTTCCTGATTTGTTTCCATTTATGCTTTTATTGAAGGCTCAAAGCCATAGTCTGGAAAGATCAAGCTTGCTACGAGCCACAGCGTACAAGTTCATTGTCACAATTACGGCCATTCTGAGATTCCAGATGAGTCGTCGCTTTTTTTTTTTTTTTTGCATAGTAATAAAAACTGACTGCCGCTTCCATGCTATACATTGAACGTTGAGGAACCGAACTACAGCATACCACTCTTGTTTGCACCGTTTGTGCGCACATACAGCGAGAAAAAGGCACGAAGCGCGCCCAGAGTGTGCATTCTTACGGGCCGCTCAGCGGAGCATCCACACTAGCAGCGCGACGCTGTCGCCACCTACATGTCAAGCTCGCAGCGAATATGTACTACGTAGTGAAGTCCCACCGGAAATTGCTATGCGCACTGCCCATATAGCGCCATCTATGAGGCGCTGTCAGAAACACTCCCGAGCTTGCTAGGTGGCGGGCTGACGCGTCACGGCTGACGCGACCTCCGAACGAACGGCAACGTACGTTTCTGGAGTATTAACTCTGTGGTTGCCGGTGGTGGCAGCACTGTGGGACCGCGGCTCGCTTGCGAGATTTGAATGATTTGAAGAGTTCGGAGCTTGAGGCAGCGTTGAACAGGCCGAAAAGTGAGCCCCAGTCGAAAGCTTTGAGGCGACCTGTCGGCTTCTTGTTGGCCTTTGCGGTAGGAGGTAAGCGTTTCGGATATTTTAGCTGCGGTTTTCATTTGTTAGGCGCAGTACCGAGTGCCCGGGTCACGCTGTTACCTAAGGTACTGTGTTGGCCCGTTGGTTTATAACAGTTTTCCGCAGTGACGCAGTCTTTGACATTTTGTGTTCTTCCTATTTTTTAAGTTATGGCGCTAACCACAGCACACTCCCGAGGTTTGCTTGAAGAATAGCGACTGCGATTGACAAATTTGTGCAACCACTTTGAGAATATCGCTTTCTCAGAAACCAGTATTGGCGAGGAAGGTGTGTATGGTTTGAATGTGCGCATCTACGTCTAGTAGGCCCACAGTTCGATAATGCTAGTCACTGAGTCAGCGCCACAGTTAATGTGGTTAGAAGAATACGTCCCAGCTTTCGAAAGTGTGCCACAAGACTTCGCTGTAGTGTAGTTGAGCGCTAGGGACTTAGCCCCGAGTAGCTGCAAATATTCTGCCAGTAGGTAATCTCGACAATTTTGGGGGCGTTGCCGGAAGTCCAACGCCCTGAACCAGTGTGTGTGGCGACATCTCATGGGTGAATTTGCGCATTTCCAGTGCATGAAGTGATACGAACTACCGTTGGACAGGCAAGGTTGCTGATGAAGGAACGATTCTCGCAATTCGCTGGCTTGATCCACGTTTGCGACAACAACCTTGGCGAAAAGAAAACAACCTGCGAGGATCTGCAAGGGTTCTGGGACTTTCAGGTATTGTTTTTCTTTTTTAACCTTCCAGGTTTGCTTTTTCTATTTCTGCCTCAAGCTGTGAGCTGTCTTCTTTTATTTGTTTCAGTAATGTTTCAGTTGAAAGGCTTGGAGTGCAGTATTAATGTAGCGCGTTGCTGTTCCTGCCACAAGCTGCGCGGATATCACGGCGTCCAGAACCGGACATCGAACAAAATGCTTTCACAGTGCTTACCCTAGAAGCAGCAAAATTTGCGAGCAGTTCGTACACACACACGCGCGCGCGCTTACGCACACAAAACAAAACCGAGAGCACTACGCAAAATGTACGGGAATTATGTGAAATCACTATTAGTACTTTGCTGCCCTCGCCAGGCCAGAGTGAATGCACGCTGCATTATGCTTGGCCAAGCAGGCTAGACGAGCTGCCCAGTCAACCAGCAATTACTTGTGAATGCTGAATTGCGTGCGCAGGGGCCAAAAGATGACCATTGACAGTGGCCAAGTCTTTGTAATGCCACCTTGATTATGCAGTTCGAGTGTGTCGTCTGCAGACATCACGCAGAAATGTCGTGCTAAAGCTGGCACAGAGGAGTAGTCTCTCTCTCTTTTTTTTTTCTCTGGGTAGTAGCAGCGAAAAAGTGAGGTGTGGTGCAAAGGCGTCAAGACGTTCACGTTTCTGCATTCTCCTTGATCAAACTGTTTCCTTGCAGCATGGCAGCTGTGCTTCTTGTTCTCTCATTTCCCCTATTCTCTCATTTTAATCACCAGTTAAACTAGTCCCAGGATGGCGAGTGCATCTTCTCCATCTACGTTTTCTGCTGAAGATCCAAGTTCTGCTGAGCAAGATGTGCCATACGCGGTAAGAATTTGTCTGCAGCGAGATTTGCCTTTCACTAAAGGTGCTGTGTTAGGAAATTCCAGTTGTGTTTAATGTGGAAGAACTAGCCTTTAGTAACTAAACTCGCTCGCCTCCATTTCAGCCATGGCAGGGGTTATTTTTCCTTTAGAGATGGAATATCTATATACTTTCAGCCCTGACAGTTTGTAACGCCAGTTGTGGCCCAAGAGGGGAAATGCTGAAAACAGGGTTGTCAGTGTGTCAGCTGTGTGTCCGCAGTTGCAGAGACGTGTTTCTTGGCAAGTAAGTTTCTCCTGCCTCACCTGTTTTCCTTGTTAGTGTCTGGAATAATCATTTCCACTTTATGCCTAATGTGGCGCCATTGTTTATGGACAGAGCAGTCTTGTTAATGAACCAGACTTGTATTTTATCTCAGCGGCCCCTCTAAAGTGGTCATCTGAAAGAAATGTTGAACATCTCCGTATCTGTTGTCTTGCAATAAACACCGGCTTTTAAAAGTTTTGGCTATTGTGTAATGATAAGGCAAATGAAAGTGTGAGACAAGTTAGCCTCTATTGGTAGGTCGCGGTGCTATGAATGCATATACATCGCACTCACCAGCACCACTTGCTTAACAGCACAACAAAAGCTAAAAGTGGTGAAATGGGCATCGCCGCTCAATCCACTTTCCTGTTGTACAATTTGTGGCATCACTAATTGGGACAGTGAAATGATTGTTGGAGCTTGTCTGAGCATTTTTCTGGAAATAACAGTAAGGCAGGCACGTGTAAATTTAACCTTAAAGGGACCCAGAACCCAGCCGAAAAAAACCATTGGCCGACCTATTGGAATTCCAATGGGTCGGCCAATTGGTCGGCCAATTGACCGGCCAATAATGTATTAGGCACCCATTGGCGTACACATTGGCCGGCCAATGGGCAACCTATTGGCCGACCCATTTGAACGCCAATAGGTCTTCCCATTGGCCGCCAACTTGTTGCACTTGTTGCATCCCACTGCCGCAGCCACTCCATCTGAGCTGCCGCTGCAGATCTTTATTGCTCTGTTTGTATACACAGCATGCAGACAGTTCAACTCCGGTTGACCATTTGTTACTCAGTGTTGACTGCGAAATTGTGTTAAGGCCACCACAACAGCTTCCCAAATGCTCTAACTAATGTGTGACGTTTCTGATGTATAGCGCTAGAGCTGTTAGCGTGTGTGAGAGTTCCACAGTGTGGTCAGCTTGAGATATTTTTGCACTGCTTGCATTTCTTCGAAGATTGGCGCATTTTTCTCACAGATGGACGACCTGCTGCAGAACCTTGCCGCCCTGCACTCTGGCCTGAAAATCGCAGCGTAAGCACAGTGTTTTTTTTTTTCCCCCTGTCTACGACTGATTCCGAGAGGATTGGCAGTCTCTACAACCGTTGCAGCGCTTATTGGGAAGCACCGTGCCTTAACATCCACCGTGGTGGCTCAGTGGCTAAGGCGTCGTTTGGTTGTTTGATTCCCGGCCATGGTGACTGCTTTTCAGACGGAGCCATAAAACAATGTTCGCATTTTGAGATTCAGGTGCACTTTAAAGATCCCCTTTAGTTGGTGCAAATTAATCTGGAGCCCTCCACTGCGGCATACCTGACAGCCTAGGTGTAGCTTCGGTGCTTTAAACGGCCAAAATTTGATTCTTTTATAACTCTCTGCTGGGTCTGAGCAAACTGTTCTTATTAACCACTGTTGTTCACTACCTTGTAGTAATTGCAAATGTAAGATGGCAGGTTCATCCATTGAGGCTTGTGATGAGTAATCTTTCATCTAATGAAACGGACTGTGACTGTGGTCACCACATAGAATATGGCCAAAGAAACAGCCACGCCCTTCCCTGCCTCCTCCTTTTTTGCACTACCCTCTCAACCCTGCACTGAAAAAACTTAAAAATCGTTTGCTGTGCTACGTGGCAAAGTAAAGCATCCAAACTTACCTGCACAACAAAAATGTGTCCAAACTGCCTTTTTCTGTGTTATTTTTGCTGCGGGGCATCATTGCACATCGTTTACTTTCTTTTATTTTTTTCTTTTCTGTGATCGCCGCATTTTCTGCGCTCTTGTTGTTTAAAGGGGCCCTGAAAGGCGTTTTGAGCACACTAAATGAAGTAGTGCACTCGTTAGATTGGGTCAACGTCATCTGTGCCAAGTATTACTCTTTTACGCACAGCGGAAAGCTCACACTTCTGTTGCAAAGTTTGTCACTTTTTTTCTCACCCTTCCCTTCCTGTTTTTGGATGCCGCCATCTTCATATGTCTACATCATCGATTCCCAGATGTTCATCATGAGCTAGACATCCTGCTATTGGGCGGCTTTTTCACGCACTTCCGGCAAAGAGATGAGTCGTCTGCTCAGCGTTGCCTCGCCGGCTGATCTGCTAGCGGAGTGCCAGAGTGCTTGGACATTTTACGACAAACGAAACAAGTGTAAACAAACGCTTAACCGTTTGTATTGAATGCAACACGGCCATAACAAGACATGGATATTCTCTTACCTGAGTACGTTCCATAAAGAAAGCGTTGAAGACCCGTGGCACTTCTTTTGTGCAATCGCAGAGAACGCCCTGAGCCGAATGCCCGGGTTTGATGCATACATTTTATTCAACTTCAAAAACCAGAGATGTGTTTCGAACGAACACAACGTCACAACATGCGTTGCAAGTCTGAACCGCGATTGACAGACGATGGGTTGCCTCCTCCTGCCCGTCGTAAATTCAACACTCACCTCGCGCGCGGTTTGCGGGGACGAAAAGCAAGTCACTTAACGCTGGCGCACAAGCCGAGATTTGCTTTTAGCCACGCACACTGCACATACCCCATGCGAGGTTGAGTCGTACGTCGCTCGAGAAAGATAATCCAGACCATGGGAAGCACTATCCACCCGCAGAAGCACAACGTCTCATTTCATCGTGAAACAAAGGCGTCCACAACACACACACCATTGCCTCCTGTAATGCCAAACGCATCTCGCACTTCCCAATGGGAGTGAGTGGTACGCCTGCTGTGCCCACATGTCGCGAGGTGGGGCCCCGAGCTGAACCGGGATCACGCAACCGTAACTGACTTTTGGAGCGGTGTGTGCCTTGTTGCCAAGGCAACCGATGTTTGAGATTGTCAAAGAAATGGTGCTCGCTCCAGCGCTAGAAAGCTCAGAGCCGCGCCGGAGCATGTTTTGCCAATGTTGCTGCTCTCCACCACGCGTCGCCCCAAGCTGAACTGGTCACATGATTGAAGCGTTTTGTGCACGGGTTATGTATCGGTTTAAAGTGTCTTTTTCACATGTTGCCGGCAGGAATTACCACCCGCCGCAAAATAAGGCCCGGCACCAGCGGGGCCACATCTGATACGGCGCTTTTTGGATAAACAGTGCGCGGTGCATGAAACGGACCGAGCGCACGATCCTCCCCGTGCGGCTGCGAGTTCGCCGCCAATAAAAAAGTCACGTGCCGCAGATAGCAACTGCAGCAACGTACACCGCGAAAGGGAAAGGCCAGGCCACCGTACAAATGCAGCCAGATTTTAAATGCGAATGCATTTATTAGTCGGGGGTTGTCTTGCGTCCATCGAGCGGCGTGCGCCTGCATTCCTCCAGCGCGAGCGCACGTGAGCGCGCACCTCGTAGTTCTGCCTTCGTCGTCATCGTCGTAAATGCGAATGCATTTCTTAGTCGGGGGTTGTCGTGCTCCGTCGGCGTGCGCCCGCAGGTGTTATCTCTCCGCGCTCAATGCCGAACGCATGCGCTTGAAGCGAGCTGTACTAGTTTGCTCGAAGCGGCAAAGACGGCGAGTACTGCGGTGCTAGTCTCGTGTCTAACGTGTATGGGAACTTGATATCGCACGCCGTTGCCACGTCTCCCGTTCGAGACACGTCTCCGTACAAGGACTTGTACACCCTTGCCTACACCGTAGACGGAGTCTTTGTGGTGACCGTGTACCTCGCGCCCAACCTCGCTCGAGACGCCGTTGCCACGCAGCTGGACGCGGCTATGGAAAGTGTGCGCGTGCGCGCCAAACCCTCTGACCCCATAGTCTTGGTTGGCGACTTCAACGTTGACGTGCGCAAGAAGAGTGGCGAGTGGCTGGTCGAGTACATGCAGACCAGGCACTCTATGCATTGTCTCTCTGCCGGCTTCGACACGTGCCCCACTACCATTCACGGGAGTTGCATTGATCTGGTCTTTACGCGAAACTGTGACGCGCGTATGCTTCTCAAAGACCCTTTGACCGTGCACTTTAGCGATCACAAGGCAGTGATTGTGGCCGTCAGGTACAACGATAACACAAACAGGTGCTGATGAATAAATGATTACGTTCACACTCTCGTCATTAATTACGCCATTACTCGCTACACACTCATCGGTGCACCCAATGCATTCGCATTTCTGCACGATTCCCTTCCGGGAGGTGCGGGGGAATTTTTTTTTCGTTCACTTTTCCAGCCTTGAGCGGAGTGCGGGATTCATGGGGTCAACAAAGCTTGCCCGCAGCAGACGGCAGTCTGAGGAGCGCCATAGCGGAAGTACGTCACCGCTGAGGAGCGCAGGATCATGGGAGGGAAAGTTCGCGCGCCGTCAACAGCGAAAGAAGGAAACGCGGCGCGACGATAATGCAGGGGTGAGACAGCTGCGCATATTGCGCAGTTTTGATACAAATTTGTTTTCCTGCGCCAGGCTGCTCCAAAAGCTTGAAAATCGCAAAAATTGCGCCAAACTGCTCCAAAACAGTCTGAGAGCCAAGGATTTTAACGCACCCGTCAGTCTCAGTGGGGAAAAATGCTTACTGACGGCATAATTTTTCAGCACCGCCAAGGTGATGCTGTTTGTAAAGGTTTGGTTGATTGATCATTCAATAAAACACCGCATGAAACTGCCTCAGAGATAGTTTCTTTTTTTTTTTTTCGAAAGTCTCGTCAGGTTGCACATGTTACATTCTGCGAGTTTTAAAGTTTCCCTATCGAAAACCATTCCAAAGTCCTGTAGAAAAAATGCTTATGCGTACTGAGGCGACAAACTACTTGCGCAAGTTGACGAAAAAACGGCAATTTTCGGAGCGCCTTATCTCCGGTGCGACATCAGCGTTCAGCGGGCGCCGCCATCTTGGTGTGGTGAACATTGGAAAACATGGCCGCCGGGCGAAGCAGTTGCTCAGGCTGAGTGCTCTTCGCCGATTTGTACCGTGGTTTTGGTTATGGGGGTGGCTGTGTTTACATTTAGTCGTTTGATCTGTTGCGGGAAGCTGCGCGACTCGAAAGACGGGAGTTCATCAAAAACAACGTGGTGCCGGCGAATTCGCCGTGTTTCGGCGTTGAGTGTGAGGCGCGGTGCGTGCTTGAAGTGAAATTTCGCACTCGTTGCGGTGTTATAAAACGCTGATTTATTGCTGCCTCTGACAGCAAGCTTGCGAGCGGCGGGAATGGGACGATAGGCGCTGCAGAAGTGGCGGCGCAGGCTACATCGCCGCAAAATATTCAAGCAGTGTCTCAGGACGGGCTATTATTGCACGCTAGTAATAATGGTTCATCTATCTGAAGTGAAATTTGGAGCCAAGGGGGAGGTGGCTGAACATACCAATGTTACTCAAATTACGATCGTAGTGAACGTGTACCTTGGGGATTGAATGGGGGGGGGGGGGGGGGGGGGGGGTGCGACGATTGTCACCTCGCTTTGCACAACTTTTGCCGTGGCTCTACACTTGTGCGTAAATCCGGGTCTGGGATTGCAAAAATAATAATTTAGGCATTCACGTGATAATAAAAATACCTTGGAGTTGCTTAGTTTTTCAATTCTATATTCTCAACGGCGCTCCACGCTATCTACGCATAGAGCCTAGAAATTTAAATATGGTTTGTAAAAATGTCATACCAATTGTGATACAGTTGAACCTCGTTATAAGAGACACTGATGTAAGAGACAAATGGGTATAAGAGACACTATTCACCCACATGGTTGGCTGCCCTATCTTTCCCATTAAATTGACCTCTTTTATAACAGACATTGGATGTAGAAGACAGTTGGTTATAAGTGACAAGTCATCCTTGAACTTTAATCAACAATCTCGCTTGTAACAGACATTTCAACTTCAGATGCAGTGCCACCAGTCACTAATTGCAGTTGCTTCCATCCTGGAAGCACAGGTGGACAACAGACACCTGCAGTCACTATTTATTATAACTTAAGCAAACACAAAGTGGTTCACTCAGCTATGAAATGACGATGAGAAGCCCTGCCAATGGAAATGCAACTTACAGAAGTGGTTGAAGCTTACTGCCGTCCATTGAATGGAGCGCAATCGCACATGCGGGCTCTCCCACTCGCGTAGCTCCCAATCAAGAAGCACTGCAGATGTTGAGTCCTGCAAGCGTAATGAATAGCCTGAGCACACAGCGGAAGAAGCTGTGCGCTCTGGCTATTGATCAGGCTTGTGAACTCAACATCTACAATTCACCTTCCACAAACAGTGAAAGGAAAAAAAGCTTGTAGAATCGGTTGTAAAAAACAGTGTAAATACAGTCATGAAGCAAACAAAGTTTCATAAATTCTTGGGCCAAACATTAATTAGAATGAATCATTTTCAACATGCTGTAGCGTTCTTTTGAGCTTATTTTAGTCATACGGTGCCCACATTGAACTATGGGTTGATCAGTTGGTAAAAACATGGCACCCTGCTTATAAGAGACATCTCATATAAGAGACAGAAATTGCTCCCCGGTACGTGTCTCTTATAAAGGGGTTCAACTGTACTCTGATAGAAAAACTTTATTGATAGCTGTTTCAGAGTTATGTACGTTCAAAACCAATGAAAAAGTGCACTTCCCTCCCCCCCCCCCCTTGATTTGCCAGAAATTTGTTTTTTTAGGCTCCTAAGGTGACATAATAAATGTCGTTCTTCTGCTCCAAATCAAGGTTCTCCTGCTCCAAAATCGAGATTTTGCTGCTCCGAAAACTGCTCCCAAATCTGGTTCAGCTGTCTCACCCCTGATAATGCGTGGTTTTTGATTTACGATTTCTCAGCTAATACTCATCGCTTTAACAAAATTCTTGCGGGAGGAGATTGCTAATACATTGCTTTATTTTGTTACATGTACATCCATGCATCGGCGGAAGGTATTTCAGGACCCCTTTAATTGTGCCAGATAATCGTCGTTCATGGCAAGAACAATCTCTGATCAAGCAATGGTTGGGGTTTCGCACATGGACAATCACGTGACCACTTGAACTCATTACGCATGCCATTTGGCACGAACACAGATGGCTCAGATTGTGTGCAAAACTCGCAGCAAAAAATTTTCTTCTTTGTCATGGGGACATAAAAAAGTGATTCTTGCAAACAGCACATAAAGAACACCAGTCGAGGAATTCTTGAGCTCACAGCGGTTGAGGCCTTCCGTTCCAATGTCGGTTGATATTTTCGCCTTCTGAAGAATAAAGTAATTTCAAACAGCGAACGAGCTAAAGCGAATGCTAACCTATCAGCATTCGATGCACGTAGGAACGCGTTCCATTCAGCATTTGCTTTAAATCATTTTAGACCCTCAAGCTCGTTAGCACCAATCACTGCAGTATAGCATGCCTGAACGTGTTGTTTACTTCAGAACTGAGAATCAGATTTCATAGATGCGATCTCCTTAACACTCATGCTTGCGCGCATTCACGAAAGAACTTTGTGCACCACTCTGCACTGTAGCTAATTCTCACAAATACAAGTCTGAGCAGTGTTTTGTTGAGCATGAAGGACATCGCGCTGTTGCCACATTTGCGGTTGACATAGAACGCCTGGTGAGGACGATTTGATCAGCTTTGTTGCTAAACGCTCTTGTGTGCTACATGGCAGAGGTGTTCACCCGAGTGACTATGTCCAAAAATGGCTGCCCACGCTGCAACGTGGGTGCAAGCCATTGCTTGGGAAATTCCATGCGGCAAATTCGATCCTGGGGTTAAATACTGACGATAAAACAGGTGGTACAGACCGATGATTGCTAAATTAGCGCATGCAAAATATTCCCTTTTGTCGCCACTAGTTTTTCTGCCCCTCATGCCTCAATTAGATCTCTCTAATGCCATCGTGGCAAACCTGGCAGGTGTGTGCACCTGATGTGGGCAAGTAACCGAGAGCCCCCCACCTTTTCTCTCCTTCCTCCCAAACGAACAGGGCCGACTTCAAGGGCAAGGGGGCTTCAGCGGCAGTCCTGGAGGTCCTCCACTTCCTCTACTGCGCGCACGAGGGAGAAGAGGCGCGGAGGGCAATGAGGTGAGCTTCCTTGCTTGGCCAAGCAGAGCGGCGGGAGGACGGTCGAGCGGCGCTCTGCTGCAGCCTCTGGTGTCTCAGCCCTTGCAGCCACACCTGGCCCGGGCAGGCCGGGGAGGACGAGAAGCACTTTCGGGACCACATGGCTGCCTGGGTTCGGGAGCTCCAGGTACCTTGGCTCGCCCAGGCAGGGACCCTGGCTTTTTCATTCTTTTCTTTTCTTTTTTGACCCTGCAGAAACACTGCATCAAGTGCAGTGCCCTACTGAGGAAGTGTGCATTGTTATTGCCAAACTGACCTACATTCAGGCATCAAGGGGTGTGCGAACGCTCGCAGTTTCGGAACATAGTCGAACATTTCTCGCCCCCGAGCTTGTATTCGATTTGAGAATTTGACAGGGCTGGCTAATTCCAGCTTTGACAGAATATTCGGCCGTGGGGTGGTGTAGGGAGCAGCATTTATTTATTGCTGGTGTATGGCCCCTCCAGAACAAGAGTGCCGATAACAAGTGACTACCCAGGCACTGTCGTGCTCGATCTGTCCTGTGTCATGTGGTTCACGTTTTATTAATTTCGGTGGTTTTTTTCCCGCTTAAGTTTAGTGTCAGCATTTCATATAGGTAAGCAACGGGTGGCTGAGGAACATGTGGGGAAGCGTATGCGAATGTTATTTTTTTCAAAACAGATTGTTTGCCACGTTTTAGGTTTGTTTTTGGTGTTATTTCAGTTCAGGAGCTTTGGTGGGCTTCAGGTAGGCTTATTTGTTTGGTAATAGTGCAAGCCAGTAATTTGGCCCAAGCGGAAGTGGGTAGGCACAGAAAAGGTGACGCAGTTCACAAAAATTGAATAGGACAGGTTGCACGGTGACAAGAATAGCTGAATTAATGTCCCCAAAATTTAGTAGAACTGTTTTCCGAGTTCAGCAACAAAGTTGCAGTACTGAAATAAATGTGCATGTTTGAGGGAGAAACTGTACTTATAGCTATTTGATTTTGCAACGATACAGGCCAATGAATGTTCATTACTGTGGGGTAAACACCCTGAGCTAGCTGAGGTGACGGCTGGGTGTACTGTCTAGAAAGTGCGTACAGTAAAACCTGGTTACACCAGACAGGCCAAGGACCCGAGAAACATGTCTCTTGTAACCAAATAGGGAAAACACTGAGTCGGGCTAAGCTACTTTGTATACACATGAGCGTGAAAGCGTGCTTAAGCGTGTCCACGGCAAATCGCACAGGACGGCTGAAGAAGTCATTCTCGGTAGCTTCAGTGACTGCAGGTGGTATGTCTAGCTTCCTTCCCACCTTCTGGAGGCAGAGCTCTTTGCTTTGCAAGAGGTCCTGTTGCTCACAATGCTGCAAAAGTGCTCATAGAAGTTTGTCAGCCTCAACTGCCGACACTCTCTTCCCTGCAACGTCCTCATCATCATCATCCTCCTACTCCTCTGGTTCATCCTCTAGGGCACCACTCGCTTGTGCCGGGATCACGTGTTCTGTGAGCTCCTCAGAGCACACTGCATGTGTGGACACAAAAGGTTCTGGGACCTCTCCAGTCTTTTGGGTGCAGGCCCAAGCTTCATTCTCAAGGCAGTTGTCCACGAGGTTTTACACATAAGGGCCCCCTTGCGTTGGTTCTTCTAAATAGAGCAGAGTTTACTCCAGGGAGGTCAAAAAGCTGCCCGTAGTAGCAGAGTGTCTCCTGTAACCGTGCATCTTGTGTGCGGTGTCGCCGACACGGTGAACGCGGGCAAAGCCGGCCAAGCCGTCTTCCTTCGGGCGTCTCGTGTGCTCCCGACGCCTTATTGCAATTTATGCCATACAGAAGGGCACACAGCACGTGATCCTGTATGCCCAACAAAGGCTAAAAGGTTACAGCAAGTGCGGGAGCGCATAGAGCACAAATTGCGTAAGCGTGCAAGACACTCCAAGGCAACAAATAATACGGCACCACCCGACCTTGCTAATAACATTGCTTTTCCGTCGCTAGAGAGCAAAATAAAGCCGACAGCACCGGTGCAGGGAAGAATACAACCCATCTGTGAGACCGAGGTAATGACTGAATCTTCTACTGAAATGTCTGACCAGTCGGCAGCATCTACGTCGACCACAGCTTCGAGGAAACAGGTTTCTCGGCCCAACAGGTTACCACGCCGGTCCAGGCAACCACACATGCCAGACAGCATCAACATACTGCGGCAAGAGATCGCCTCCCAGCGACGCCATCTACAATCTCTTCAGAAGCAACTTCAGAAGCAACTTGACCTAGCCCTTGCTGACGAGAAGATGGAGAACGAAGACCAAACGAGCCAGTCGTTACAGGAATGCTCACCCTCTCGAACACAGACGCCACACTGTGCCGCAGCCTCGGGATTTCCGTGCATTGACCTTCCCACGCTGGTGAGATCCATATTACGGGAACTTATACCGTATCTGAAGGCAAAAGAAGTTACTGCTATTGAAACAGAGCAAAGCTCGAAGTTACATAGCGGGGAGAACAACCATGTCCAACAGCAATAAACCGTTGCTACTGCAATGGAACTGTCGTGGAATCCGCGCGGCCGCACCCGAACTAAATGAGCGCATCAAGAGCATGGATACCAAACCATTGGCGGTTTTGCTCCAAGAAACACAGGGAACCGGCCCTAGTTTGTACGGCTACAGAGCGTACACGGCACCCAGTATTACACGTTCATCCCGGTCAGACCCATCACAAACTGTCGTCGAAGGCCGAACAATCATTTACGTTTTAAAGACAGTAGCCCACTGCCAGATACCAACTGCCGCTTTTGGTACAGATACCCAAGAGGTGGTGGCTGTTCGGTTCCGTGTTGGGCGCCGCAACTTCACGGTTGCCTCCACATACGTGCGCCCCCGCACTGCTCAACATGCTTCCACTAGGGTCAACTTCTCCTGGATGCGGCGCCTTCGCGCGTTTTACCCTCATGACGCAGCGGTATTCGCTGGAGATTTCAATGCAGAGCACAAGGCCTGGGGGTATCAAATTTCGCGCAGTCGAGGATTGCAACTTCTGGAAGAGGCTGACGAGGCAGAGCTACACCTTGTAAACGACCTTAGTCAGGCAACTCGACGAAGACAGAACCCTGCACAGCGTGATACCGTTCCAGACTTGACATGGGCAACAGCCAATGCTGTGGCCACCTGGTCTCGCGAGCCGACACCGTGGAGCAGCGACCATTACCCCATCTGGATCCAGCTCTCCGGTATAGACAAGAAGTGTCGGAAACACGTGCCCTACACGAACTGGCAGCGTTTCAGAGACCTACTTATCCAGCCGACGGAACACGACGGACCAGACAAACCCTGCCCAGAATTAATAGATCGCATTCTGGGGGCGGCGAAAGCCGCTACCAGCATTTCAGAGGTTGAAGGAGACTCCCCACCACCGGATCGTCACCTGGTTAACCTTTGGAAGCACAGGGATGAACTGGAGGAGATTTACATTGCCGGTGGCCGCACGTACTACGACTTGGTGAAAATACGGCAACAAACTGCGAAGATTCGCCGTCATGCAAAACTACTCGCTCGCCAGCGCTGGGAAGAGTATTGTGAAACGTTTTCACGCCATACAGGAGCAGGAAAGCTTTGGTCAACGTTCCGGTCTCTTTGTGGACGCGGTAAGCTCCAAGGAACGGTGCAGGCGGTGATGCTCCGCACCGGGATGGATCAGGAGCACTTCGAAAGGGAATCGGCTTCTATCTTTTTCCCGCAACCAGTAACCCTGCCTCCTCCGGATATATATGCCCCTCTCGAGGTGGACGAATCACAGCCTATCGAGTCTTTGTTCACTATTGCCGAACTTACGGCGGCTTTGGAGCAAATCAATGTTCGTAGTGCACCTGGAAAGGATGGCGTCACGTGGACAATGCTTCGGAACCTTCCCGCGCCTTTACGGGGAGAGCTTCTTGAGAAGATAAACGACATGTGGATCAGCGGACAGGTGCCGGCAACTCTAAAACATGCTGTAATAGCTCCCATTCCAAAACCAGGGAAAGACCCGTCAGATATGGCCAATCTTCGACCTATCTCACTTACGTCTACCCTCTGTAAGCTAATAGAACGGATGGCAGTGACTAGACTGAATCACCACCTCGAGGAGGAAGCTGAGTATTTCCACCCCTGTCAAACTGGGTTCCGGCAAAATCTGGGGACGCATGATTCCCTGTTTCTCCTGCGGCGTATTCTACGGAAAAGAAATCACAAGCGCCCGCACGTCATGGTTGCGTTGGATCTCCGCAAAGCTTATGACACAGTCACTCACGTAGCTGTTCTTGAAGCGCTGGCGGACGCCTACCCGGGCAAGAGACTGAACAATTTTGTTCGGAGTTTCCTGGCTAACCGGACTTTTGAAATCCGCTCTGGACGCCACGACACTCTACACTTTGACAACCGTTCAGGAGTTCCACAGGGGGCCATCCTATCTCCAACTCTGTTCAATTTGGTCATGACTAAGCTTGTGCGAGGGGTTGCAGCTATCCCCGGCGTTCACGTCACGGCATATGCCGATGATGTCACTATATGGACCGAAGCTGCGGATCATTCCTCAACAGAAAGCGCTGTGCACAGTCTGCAACAAGCTCTTGATACGTTCACCAGTCTCCTTCCCGCTACAGGAATGGAGGTTTCCTTGGCAAAAAGCAACTTTATTATAATTAGAGGTAGACCAGAAGAGCGAGCCCTAGTTGCTCTCACCATGGGAGGTCAGACACTTCAGCGGGCCCCAGAACGGTGGATCAGAGTGCTGGGCGTTCCAATCCACGAGTCCGGAGGAGCTTCAGAATGGCTTCGACAGTTGAAGGCGCAATGGACTCCTCTACTAAGCTTAATCCGAAGAATTTCTAATACCTTCGGTGGAGCGTCCCAAAACATCGCCCGCCGACTAGTTCAAACCATTCTGGTGAGCAAAGCCTGCTACGGGGCTCTGTGCTTCCGTCTCACGAAACGTGAGACGGAACAGCTCGAGACGCTTTACAGGGCAGCCCTTCGTGTCATCACGGGGCTCCCCCGACACACGAAGGTCACTGAACTGTACCGCTATGCTGGCCTTCCTACTCTCGAAGAAACGGTCCTTGCCCGGTCCCGAGGAGTCTCGGATCGCCACGAGCTCACACCACAAGGGCGCCGATTACTGACCGCTGATGGTCATATTGCACCGGCGGACACGCCGCTTATCAAGAAGCATATCCCGCCATGGGAGGACACGCTTGTTACAGCACAACAACCTGCACCCTCTAAAACTCAGCGTCGGAGGCACACATCGCAGCGCACCTCGCTGGTTGTAGCCGGTGCAACTTCTCGGAGCAGTTTAACACTCGAGATAGCTGTGGACGCGTCTTTGCGGGCCGAGTCCTGTATGGCGGCAGTAGCCGCTGTGTCCAACTCCGATGAACTCCAAAGCATTAGACTAATTTCGCTGGACGACGACCCCGATGTAACGGAACTTGAGCTTTTTGCCATAGAGGAAGGTATTCACCTTGCACGCCAGGTTGTCACCGACCATCCAGAACGGCGTTACGACCGGGTGGAAATATTGACTGACTGCACTGAGGCACTGAAATGCCTCATTGGTCCACCCAGGCAAAACAGCACCGCCCACGCTATCAAGCAGAAATGCGAGGAACTTAGGTCTGACTCTGGAGTACTGGTAACGGTACGCTGGATTCCTGCCCATCAAGGGCACCCAGGAAACGAGAAGGCTCACGAACTTGCGAGCGAGGCTTCTTTACACCGTTCCCAGTTCATGCTGCCTGTAAGACCATATACGCTGCTTACTGATCCAGATGTGGAGCGCCGCCGTCGCCGTAATCGGAGGAGGCAGGAATTGGCCACTACTATTCCCCCATGTGACGACCCCACACCCCCTGGTCTACCCTGAGGTGCTCAGGTGTTCCTCAACCGGGCGCGGTCGGGGTACGCATATACAGATGACGTGGTTTCTCGATGGCGGAATCACGCTCCCCAACCTGCATCCCATGATGGAAACCTCTCTAACAGTGGTTCCGCTGCAACGTTTCCTAGACCAGTCCGTTGCTTTGCCTGCAACACAGAAGTGACCCCCACAATCCGCCATCTCGTCTGGGAGTGTGGGGCATTCGATCGGCTTCGCGCCAAATATCGTCCCGCCTGGGTCCTCTCCTATGAGGACTGGATCAGGCCGCGTGATCGACACCAAGCTACGTTGGCTGCGTTGTGGCACTTCCTTTGCGAGGCAGCCATGGCCGGACATTATTAACCCCCTCCCTTAAGCCTGCGGCCTCGAGCCACCCAAATAAAAACATTTGTCTGTCTGTGTGCTCCCGAGTGTCTCTTGCTGCAACGAGGCTTGGCCGTGCCACACGCTCCCAGGAGGACCCCAATGCGTGCGCGTACGTCCGGGACTTCACGCCGGCCCTGCTGCTGCGGCCGAGGACGCAGCAGTGCGTGGACTTCCTCCTCTCCCTCTCCCTGCTGGTGCTGCAAGAGCGGCTGGCGGGCCAGTGCGACCTGGAGTTTGCGTGGCGGGGGCCCGGCAGCGAGGGGCCCCAGTCCGAGTTCCTCGAGTGCGCCCTGGACAGGATGGTTGGCCAGAACGACTTCCTCGAGGGCAGCCTGGACGAGGGAGACGCGGAGGAGGCGCGGGCAGTGAGGTCAGTTTTTCGAAGATGATAGTCTTTCTTGACCGACTTGAACCCGGAAATCTTGGTCCTCCTCACTCTCTCTGTCGCTCTGCCTGTCCCGCAATTCAGCCGCCTGCCCACAGTAGGACGGAATTCTCAGACGAGAGGTTTACATCGGCAAAATCTTTCCAAGCCACGAAACCTGGCAGAGAGCGCTTCATGCTTGCCAGCACTGCTGAGAAAAAACAAAACATTAGACCAGGGGTTCTCAAGCATGTTGGTCCCAGAGAACCCTGCTAAGTTCCGTTAAGTGCCAAGGAACCCCCCCCCTCCCCCCCTCCTGCCATTTTTCATTCCGTTCATGCTACATTAACGTGCAATAAATTCAAAAGCAAGCAAGGGTATCGTTTTTTTTTTCACTGTCGACTTTACGCGAGCATGTACGCTAGCGGCACCTATCTCCAAACAGGAGAAATGCGCATGGGGGTAATATAAGGCTGAGGTTCAAGTGCAATAGTTTAACCACGTGGCCCGTTTTCGGAGTCTGGCTGGCTACAAGCTGCTGGCGAGATTTATTGCGCAGCTCGCGCGTTTCTGTTATGCGCCGAGATGTGCTTACTGACACTCGGGCGTGAGTAATGGAGGTTCCTTACATCGATCGCACCTCAAGTTCACCATATAAGACTTTGCGAGTGCGGAACCAGGGAAAATTTATCAGCGGCTCGCGGAACCCTGAGGAGGGGCCGGCGGAACCCCTAGGTTCCGCGGAACCCACTTTGAGAAACCATGCATTAGACATACACCGGGTTTGTATAGGTCCTTGAAAACGCTTGAAATTGAAAAGTGAGTTTTCAAGGCCCTTGAAAGCCTGGAATTTTTCTCCTCCTTGAAAACGCTCGATTTCCTTGGGCAACAAAGAGGAGACCCGATTGCGTGACTGGGTTTTCGTGGCTTATATCAGTGTGGCCGTGCGTGCTCCCCGTCCGAAACATACTTTGTACGATTTAAAGCCAGCTTGCGGGTGCACTAGCGCTGCTTTATACAGCTTTTGCAGTTTAAAGTGAGCTTGGGAGCACGGGCGTGCTGCTTTACACATTGGCCCATATGGAACAAAATCCCTGCATCAGACGAGGCAGAAATTAGCAAACTTCCCCTTCCAGTTTTTGATACTGCTATCTTCATTGCCTCATTCTGTAATTCATTGTACATATCTTCCCGGGAATTGCTGTGCCCCACCATAGCTATGCCCCACTACGTTTTCAAAACGAACGGTGCTGACACTGCAGGGTGGAATAAAAATGAGCACAGATAAGCAAAAATCTGAATGTGAGAACACAGTGCATCTAGCTCCTAAGCTGTACTGGAGTATTTTATTTTCATGGGTGTGGGGTGGACAGAGCGAGTGGAGTTGTCAATGCCCCCCCTTCTCCTTTAATGAACACAGAAATTTGGAGATGAAAATGGTCGGGGGCATTAAGTTATGTTCCTCAAAAATGTTCATCAAAAGATGGCATGGCTTTTGTAAAGCTGCCTCAGTATTACTGGAGGAAGGGGGGGGGGGGGCAGTAAAATTGTCCGCTTCCAAAGGGTGGAGCTATTCCAAAGAGATTTTTCTTCAGCTCATTTTTTGAGATGTAAACGAGCAAATGTTTAGCGTGTGAAAACATTAGTGAAACATTAGTACACGCGCTCTCCTGCACCCTTGCACCCTTGAAAATGCCTGGGCAGGGCCTTGAAAGGCCTTGAATATCCTTGAACTCTTGTCCCTGGGTCCTGTACAAACCCTGCATACAGGCAAACCCCGTTAAGTCGAACTCGCAAAAAAAAAAAAACGCCTATCAGTTCGACATAGGAGATAATTCGATGTATAAGCAAGCTAAGGAATGGGATGTCATGAAAGCACATAGCATTTATGAGACGCTTAATTGATGAAACTGCCTTACTTTCGCATGAAATACACCTGCATCTTCTTCTGCTTGAACAACCTCGCTGCCCGAGATGGTACACACTTCTCCACCCTGTCTAA
Source organism: Haemaphysalis longicornis (assembly GCF_048455015.1). Taxonomy (NCBI): domain Eukaryota; kingdom Metazoa; phylum Arthropoda; class Arachnida; order Ixodida; family Ixodidae; genus Haemaphysalis; species Haemaphysalis longicornis. Next base: position 73,017,382 of record NW_027526203.1, read on the forward strand.
AAGGTCGCAGCAGCCTTCCACATTTGCGGAGAAGCGTTGGACTGGTGCGGGTTCACAAGTGTTGTGGGCAAAGGATCGTCGTTGCTTTCCTCGTTGCGCCCGCTTTCACTTGCGATCGGCGACGTGGTCTCCCAAACTCTCCCGTGGTTGTGACACCATCATCCACACACACAAACTCGCCGACAGTTGATCCGGCAACGGCGCCCGGAGACTCCGGCAGCCCGCTCCACACTCCGGCGACACAGGCGGGGGCTTTGTCGCAGTCATGATTTTCAGTCATCACTGGCACACACAAGCCGGCAGATTTGAAGCGGGCGGTTCCTTCACTAACATCTGCCCAGCACCTACTTCGGCCAAGTGCAGGATCCTCGTGCCTGACGGGGACGTCAGACTTCTCACCACGTTCAATTTACGATTGCCAGCTTCACAGCGAAAGGAAAATTTGGCAGCTTCGCGTTAACTAGAGCCACTAAATACGCTTTTGTTTAGTGACACGAGTGCTAGCCGCCACAGCTACGCTTCCGAAAAAGCCCACAGGGCGCAAGCAACGCAAACAGAACGAACGAAAAAAAAAAGCATGGCGGGTGGACCGGCCAGTGCCGGCGGGCTCATTTTTTGCAAGGGGGGAAGGGAGGCTGTCGATGGCTCGCCCTACATGCCGCAATGACGCAGTCATGATAGGGGGAGCGAGGTGAGGGAGGGTAAAAAGCCGCCCGTGAGCAGACGGGCTACACCACTTTGGGGGGTGTGCCGGTGGAATTTGTCGTCCGGCCCGAGGGATAGCCAACTTGGGGGCTCACTTCTGCGGCATTTCTCGTTCGATATATCGGTTGTCACTTTTACTTTTGTTCGATATAAGCGTAGTTTTTGCTACGTACTGTATTCTTATTGTAAATGTACTGTGTCCAGAAATAATTTGATGTAAACGAAAATTCGATGTGACCGGGTTCGATACACTCGGGTTTGACTGTACCGCATTTACTCGCATAATCCTCGCACTTTTTTCTCGGAAAAGTCAATGCAAAGTTAGGGGTGCGAGAATTATGCGGGGAAAAAAAAGAAATCCGGTGCACAGTGTTGCCAATTTGCCTTATGCCAATCCCGCTAAATGTAGCGCTCGTTTTTTGTATATGTAAGCTCTGCAGTGTTGCCAACAGCAGCTATTTCTTTTTATTTTATTATTTACAACGTAAACAGTCTCCCGTGGATAAGCGAACATGAAATTGCCGCCTTTGCTTTCTGGCGCGCGCCCTATCTCGTCGTCGTATGTGCGTGCCCTACTCCAGCAACGCATGCTGAAGTCGGTGACGCTGAAGTGCCTGCCTGTTGCACGGTTTCCGTGTTCGATCGCGTACTCTTTTGCTTTCAATTTGAAAGCGGCAGTGTAGCTGGCGTTCCTCCCCATGGCGAAGCGGCACCAAGCACAAAACAAAGAGATCAAAAAGTTCTCAAAATGGCAGCGAGCTATCCACCACTGACGCGAGTGACTCACTGACTGCTGCTGCTCAACGACGGGACCACGACGACGACACGACAGCGGGCTGCGCGAACACCGTCTAGTTGCACGCACGCAAAACATGCGCGAAACCGGCTCAAGGACAGTGTGAGTAGCGTGTTAGGGCGCCTGTTAGGGAGTAGCCGTGCAGGTTGTTAGGGCGCCTGGATGGCCTTGGATACACAGCGCTCTCCGCCAAACGGAGAGGCGGCGGGGGAGGGCGCACGTTGGAGAGCGCGTGCACCATGCGGGTTTCGCGAGCTGGCAACTTTCGCCGCTGCAAAGTTGGGGGTGCGAGGGTTATGTGAGGAACCAAAAAATCTAAGTTTTGGTGGCTCACATTAGGGGTGCGAGGATTACGCGGGTAAATACGGTATTTCAGGCACGACAGTAATGCATAAGTTGAACTAGGTAGTGTTGCTATGATTGCACTTATGCATTAATGCATAAGTGGAACTAGGCAGTGTTGCAATAGATATGCACTTGATTCCTGCAATAGCAAAAAACGTGCTGCAGACCATTTTTTGGTCCAAAAATACAGGAGCTTGTACCCAAGCCTACGCCTCGTGGCAGCATTCCTAGAAGTCCAGCAGTAACGAAATGTTCCAGTAGGTGGCACGAGAACACCGGGACACGGCAAAACGAAATAGACTGGAGCAGCCCTCTATCACTATTTGTAGTGGGAGGGGAACAACATGAGGTGGCTGCGGTAGAAGACAGACAAGAGACATTTACCGTATTTTTGCGCGTATAACCCACCCCTGCATATAATCCGCATCCCTACTTTCAGCCGCCGGAAAAAAAAAAGAAAAATCCTTGCATATTGCCCGCACATTTGATGCAGGAAGGGCTTCACCAATGCTACTGCTCAAGCAAAACATCACGTACTATGTAGGCAGAAATGTGTATATTTAGCGAGTAGAATACACTGACTGCAAGGCGAAAGTCACAATTCACTCATTGTCACTGCTGTCGCTATACTTAGGCCGCAGTCCTCACTGTTGTACACGAGGTCATTTTAACGACACAACGCGCATTGCCGTGAAGCGGCACTAAAGGATAAACCCCGGAGTTTATCCGCACCCGTACTTTGCCGCTGAAATTTTCGCATTTTTGGTGTGGGATATGCAGGCGCAAATATGGTACGTTGCAGGGGCGGCACAAGACTATCGTCGCTTGACGACTGTTGCGGCAAAGGGAGCAGATACGTGGCCAATTTTTTTCAAGTGTAGAATCGCAGTTACTGACCAAGTCAAAAATAAAATATTTGATGTTTTGGAACCCATACAGATTCCTTGTTCAGAATGATGCGGGCAAGGGGCTGTCGTCAATTTATAACACAAGATACGGCGCAGTGATCTCGAGTACATTGCAGGCAAGCTGCCTTCGGTCAAGCTGACTGTATCTGGTGTGGCTTGAATTACCAGTGACACAACAGAAAGTTCAGAAGCCAAATGTTCTTTCTTTTGCTACAATAGCAGCGTTGTCCCAACTGATGCATTGGTTATTCTGCCAGGCATGTTCAACTAATGCATTCTTGGTCATATAAACTGACCTGCATCATTGCGAACAAGGAGCGTGTACAGGTTCTAGAACGTCAAACATTTTGTTTTTTACTTGATCAGCGACTGCAGTTTTAAGCTTCCAAATGTGAACCCCAACCAGACGTTTCGCTAAACGTTGGACTACATTCTCTCGTCGCGGAACAGGGTGTTTGTGCAAGCGAGAAATTTGCACCTGCATGCGTTATGACACTTCACTGTTGCCACCTTGGTGAAATGCTGACAGGCACGTGACGCTTCGCGCACGCAAGGTTCCCTTCCCCTGTGGGTGCAAGGCTAGCATTTCCTGTGCACAGCCAGTGCCACCTACTGGCTCGCTTCTGACACTCCTTCAAATCTTTGGAGAGGCTTGCTGTTTGGCCTGAGCAGCCAAAACGCGTTGAACCAGGGGTCTTGAAAATGTTGTCTTGGCTCAATTCTCCGCGTTCTTTTTGTAAACAAGGGTGCTTTGGTATGTCTTAGGCCGCTTTAGGGGCACAGCGGGGCATGTCAGCTCATTTTGTTGTCGTTTTGTGTGTCGCATGGGGGAAGGGAATATCGCTCTGTGCACGTGTGCAGGTGTGTGAAAGTCTTTGGCAAGTCTTTGGACACCTGGTCTGGCACGCAACATCCTGGAGTTGTTCTTGGAGTAGAGGAACCTGCAATTTTGAGCCTTGGTAACTGCCACATTGGGCAGTTGTTGCGTGAGCAGTGCTCTCCGTGCGGGTAGCAGCACAGAACAGGGAGGATTTTAGAGAAGCAAAGGTCTAGCTTTGCCTGTAGTGCCAGAAAAAGCGTAGTGGCGGCGTCGTGAACTACCGAGAAAGCCCGCTTGATGGCACTGTAAACAAGGCTTTGTAAACATGGCGGATGCTTTTTGCACAGGCCGCTTGAGCTCCTTAATAACATGGCTGCCCTCGCACGGCGGCCGCCGGCTCACTGCTCCTGCTGGTTCCTGGCATTCCTGGCTGGCACGCTGGCCGCGTGTTTACTTGCGCCGCGCTAGTGAAGTGATGTTACGCCAGGTGACCAGATGGCCTCGACTGGCACAGACCACAGTGAGCAGCAAGTGAGAACAAATCGTTTATTGACATCGGCAAGTTTACAGAGGCCAGGACATCATTTCATTTCGATCGCTGCAATTGTACGTCGCTTTCGTGACAACATTTTTTTTTTGCCATAACAACTCATTTACTTGCGCTAAGATTTCGAAGGAAGGGCACACATTGCTTCCAATATTCTGCTGCCCGTATCTTTTTTTCTTTTTGGACGTCGCAACAAGTTGCGAAGGACACAGACGCTTGGAAATTCTCTCGGATTAAAGCGATAGTTATTGCGAACTCCATCGCTTACTGCGAACATATCTACATTTGAACGTAGCAATGTAACTAAAATCCGTGAGCGAGTGTTTGAGGCACGGTGTTTTTTTCTCTATCTCTTTTGGGGGGTGCGACAGGCCCCAAGCACGCGCTAAGCAGCATCACAAGTTTTAAGAAAAAGAAAAAAACACCTACGGCGTTAAAAATATTTATCTGACTTTTTTTACCAACACTGAAAATTTTAAAAGTACTCCGATATGCTCTGTTGCGGGAAAATTGCTAAGTAGTTAATTGCTAACTAGTTTAATTAGAGTAATGCTTTTTGCATGCCCCATTATTATACTTGATGCTGGCATAAACAGTAGCTTTATCGTTCAACAATAGGATGTACATAACGGTGGTAACAGCTGTTTATTATGCTCTAGGGTGGTTACGAATCATGTGCGGTAATTAATACTCATGAATGAGATATTTCACTTGCTGATGACATATAGAATGTAATTAAACATGTTCGGTCTAAATAATTTTATCTTCATATTTACACAGTAAAAATGCGACATGAAATTTAATTTCCATAAGCAAGAGAGGATAAATATGATTTCAGAACCCAACTGCACAATAACGTATTACGCACCCTGTGTTGACTCGCACTTGCACGTCGAAGAGCCACATTGTTGGTTCCATTACCCTGATTAACACCGTTTGCTGCAAGTTGAATTTCACCTTGTTAATTTTGTATTCTTTTTATTCTCATCGTCTTATTTTTTAGTATGCGTTGCAACGCTGACTATACTTCGGCCAAGAGCCCCCCCCCCTCCCTTTATGTAATGCCCTTTCAGGTGTAAATAAATGAACTGAAATGTTGAATTTTGCCAGTAGTAATTTGGATGGCCTGATACTGTATTGACAGTAAAATTTTAAAAGCACTTTTTATGCTTCAGCAATTGATAAATGTGAAAAAAACCATGCACATCAGTAAGCAAGACTTACAAATACGATTTGAATGCATGGACTGCACTGCACAGTTCGGTACACGACTTAAAGTTCTTAGTCTCCTTGCAGGTTCAACCAATAGTATCTACTATCTTCCATTCCTTACAATTTAGAACAAGACCTGCCTGCGTGCACTATTTTTGGGAGTGACATCATGGTGCATTGATTGAATAGTTTTCACCCACTTGTGCAACAATTTGCAGTCGGTGGCTACATGTAAAACTGCGCCCTGGAGGGAAGTGGGATTTTCACACGCTTACTAACTGAGTGTAGCAGTGCCCTCCCTTGTTATATTTGATACAAAAAGCCCTTGCGAGGTATTCGCAGGCAACCCATCCAACTCGCTAAAGCAATCTTCCCTTGAGGTACAAAGCCCCACACCTCCTCATTCTTCACTTTTGCCACAAGCTTATCCCTGTTTCTAGATGACCCGGGCTACTACATCTCGAGACCTCCAAGACAAACTCTGACCCCTCACATTTCTTTGTGTACAAAGGTTTAAAGGCCACCTGCAAGGTCCACACAGCGCTAATAACAAAGGAGACACCTACTCGATCACCAAAGCATAGAATCATAGTGTCTATCAGAAATGAGCTGCTCCAATAAAGCTTACTTCCTCTCAGCTTCTTGCACGAACTTGCTTTAGGCTAACAGGAGCTACAGCAATTTTTTTGTGTGAAGTGTTGTAAATGTACAGAGAAAGTGAAGTACTCTTGAGCAGCAGTGAAAGGGAATGGAAGAAAGTAAACTAGAACCTGCATTTGCTTCCTTACATTTGCCAATCTGTACACATCGTGATTTATTAATAAACGTTGAATTTCGGGGCTAGAGTGAGCTTAGTGGCTAGGTAGATAACAATATCACATCGCACATTTTGATGCGTGTCAATATTTGCAGTATACAGAATACTCGCCCGAAGTTAAATATTTTTAGACACCGAATATCGTGTTCTTGAATTGAACAACTATTCCATTCATACTCAGAAATATGCACATCACATGTATGAATGCATTGATATATGCTGACCTTCTTTTTAACATTTGGTGAAAATACCTGGCACTTTGTAGCATTTATCTACAGGCAACATAATACATTTGCTCGTGCTGAGAACTTGATCTGGTCGCCTTCCGGTGTGTGCTTCCTTGTTCTTTGGTTGTATCTGCAAAAAAAAAAAAATCAAGGAATGAACGAAAAATGTAAATTAAATTGGAAGAACGAATAGTTAAGAGAATCATGTCACACAAATTCAGAGAAACAAATATAAGTGGAAGTTAAATATACATAAACACACCAGTCGGGCGCATGGCTGTCATATCAGGCAAGCACGAAGAGTTGAAATGGCCTGCCAGTCCTTGGTGCAGTTGTTGCGTGCGCCGACAATGTTGAAGGTTCAGCCAGAATGTCTAAATGAACACCGACCTCTGAAAAAAAAAAATAACGCAGTATTTTTGAGTTCACGCATATTAACCATGACGCAAGCATCATCTGTCACAAGGCATGCTTATAAAACCTAACTCGCATTACCACGTCTCTATGAAGGCAAACTTTAGTTGTAGCAAAGCGCTGTTGACTATATGCTCACTAATGCGTCAAAGCAGAAAGGCAACAGTTAGGTAAAGCTCGGGGGAATTACTGTCTTTTGGTAGCCTCAAAAGTTCCATCCGAAATAATGCCACACCTGTTGAGGCAAATGCGCCCACAACTTTTCGGGTTCTAGATAGTCAGAAATGTTCGAGAGGGGCCAGGACAGTTGAGAGTAAAAAGACAATATTCCAGCGGAAGTCATGCACAAATGAGGTATTGACGACGACAACGGTTTTGTTTGCACCGTCTTTCTAGCGCAGTGCATAACACTCACCTTATGTTGGAAGAATCAAATATTCTGGCCTCGACAGCTGTCTTCCGATGCAGAATTTCCCACAGTTGTCACTCCACAAGCACTCAATTCCGTGTTTTGCCAGTCCTCTCAACAACTGATGGACGCAAAAGCACATAACAGCAATAACAGTCACGAAACCAGTGCTTTGCGCACATAGAAACGGTTGGCCATTGCAGCGGTTTCAATTTGAATTGTCGGCTTTGTGGTTGCGAATTCAGAAGTGAGGTGGTGCACCAGTCGGCTGTTCGTAAAAACTTGCGTACATTTTTGCTCAACGGATGTTTGATGCGGAACTTGTTAATAATTTTTTTAACAAAACATTGTAAGCGAACTTTGTTGGCTTTATGAGTCACGGAATGAATGTTTGGTATTCTATACCAAAAGTAACCTTTTGGTTGCGCTGTCTGGTGGACTTGATGGTCGAAAACTTCGCTGTAGGTTGGTCACGTGGGGCATCGATTTTTACGCCGCCTATAGGGAAGACAGGGAACGTCCGAGCTTGAGAGGCCTGGTAGCAGTGACTACGGTTTTGATTTCTTGCGACCAAAGTCTGCACACGTTTTGCTTTCTTTCTCTATTGACCTCATGGGCTTGCCAGAGGCAGCTTTTGCAGCTACCTTCGTGCAAACTTGTTCTGTGGGGGCTTTGCTGCGGGCCTGATGAAACTGCGAAGAGATGTTGTATAAAAGGTCCACCGTCCTACAAAATTTAACCTGGTGCGGTGATCCGAATTGTTCTGTCACCGAGTTCAGACGATGTAGTGTGCTTGGGAAGGAGCTCCTTGCCTCCCAGTTGGGGTCTTCTCTGCGGCGCACGGCATTGTTTAAGCCGCACCTCAAATCGTAGTTTTTCATTTGAAACAGTGCTGTAGGGAACATACTTTCGTAGCAATGAACGACATGTCTATCTGTAGCTTCAGTTTTCACGTGCGCACATGCACCAATCGTGGTGGCTCAGTGGCTGTGCTGTGCTGCAGAGCCCAAGGACGTTCTTGGCCATGGTGGCTGCTTTCTCACAGTGGAGATTTCAGCGCACACTACTAAAGATCCCCTGTCGGTCGTCACATTAATCGGGAGGCCTCTACTATACGGCGCTTCACATAACCGAGGTTGTTTGCATGTTGAAGAAGACAGTCATTGAAATCACAGAATGCGCGTATTCAGTCGTTCCATTGAAGGCGACCGGACCACAGGCGGTCAGTTCAGCATCGCGCGGGGACCTGTTTTTATCACACGTCACTTGTGAGAGTTTCCCAGGCAGGAATTTTAACTTGCACCTATCGGGAAGGCTCTTTAAAGCCTTTAGCCAGTGAGCAGGATTCATTTATTGAGAAGTTTAGTTCACAACTAAGAAGTTTTAGCCTACGTGAGTGGCTCTCAATTAAGGACACCCCAAGGGTTCTGCTAGGGCATTTCTGTGGTCTGTGAAGTCCTTCCCGAAACTTTCTGCACCCTTCCATTCTGTCCTCCTTTTTGCTAAGCCTTGCTGGCGATGCAGAACGGTCGCTTCTTTGCTTGTGAATGAATGAATGAAAAGTTCTTATTGTGGAATGGCTCTTTGGCCTAATAGGGGGGGAAGAAGGGTGTCGGAGAAAAGACGAAACAAAGAAAGAAGAGAAAGAAGTGCGTACACACATGCGTGTACATGGTATACATTTGCAATCACATGCGGCGATCGATGCCTGCTTCGTGAGCGAACGCCCAGAGGGAGAGCAGGGTGTCGCGGCTGTTGTTGTTGAGGGTGGTCCATTGATGCAGAGTGCTGATGTGCGGTGGCAGGTACTGGGCACGGAGGTCCTGGTAGCCAGGGCACTCCCACAGCATGTGGGTCACTGTTGGGCACACTTCCATGGTGCATGTGGAGCAGCTCACTATGGGGCCCTGTTTGTGGTTACCGTCGTCGCTGTCGTCGTCGGTAGCCCCGGGCCTGCATCGGTGGTGGGCCCGCCATTTGGCGAGCACGTCTGCTGTTAGTGCGGCCCCCGCACGTGTCTTGTGGATGAGGACCTGAGCCCCCCGTGGCAGTCCTCGGGGCAGTGGGTGGTGGTTGGTGGGGATGTGCTGCCAAAGGGCGCGCCTTCGCTCCCTCTTGGCTGCCAGAATTTCGGCTCTTGGGTCGGGGTCGTCTGGTGCGGGCATAGTCTGGGTCACCAGGGCGGAGCGGTCGTCCATTAGCTCGCTCGCCAACGCCTGTGCGGCTCCATCGCCAATGCCACCGGCGCGACCTGGTACTCAGTCCACCCTCACCTCCACTCCATATTGCTGGTACAGCACTGTGCTTGCCATTTTGATCCTGTGAGCAAGCGTGCCAGTCCTGAGGGTGCGGCCAAGGATTTTTATGGCCTCTCTACTGTCTGTGCAGATCACCACAATCTCCCCTGTCTGCCTCAGTCCTCGACGGGCCTCCCCACAAACCCCGTCCACTGCACACAGGATGGCGGACAGTGAAATCTGGTCTGGGCTGGGTCGGTGCTCATGCACGTAGATCTGTCTGCATGTGCCGATTGGGGAGATCGCAGCTAGCCTGTCTCTGTGTGTGATGGGGTCCCAGGTGGCTGCCGTAAACACAGAGTTCCGGGTTCTGTCAGTACAGGCAGCTGCTGCTCTACGCTCCGCTTCATGATCCTGCTGATGGCACTTTTTGGAGAGTGGTTTGGGAAGCTTGAGGAGCACATCGAGCCAAGGCTCCAGCAGGCGTGGCAGTTTGGGTGCATCGGGGGGTAGTTCTTTTGTGAACGTGAGGAGTCCTCTACCCGCAGTTGTGTTTTGCCGTCGTAGTTCATGGCCTTCATTGTGTGCCTCGATAAAGGCTTTGAGGGGAAGGAGGCCGGAGTACCTGTAGAGTTCTTCAGTCCTCGTGTGACGCGGCAGGCCAGTTATTGCGCGGAGACATTCGAGATGGAGGACCTCCAGTTGTGCGTAGTGGGTTTGGTTCAATGTGAAGCAAGCTGCTCCGTAGCATGCCTTAGAGGTTGAGGGTTGCCAGGCATAATGTCCTGATGGTGCGTGTGCCGGCACCGCCAAAGTGGTTGCCTATGCGGCGGATCAGGTGGAGGTGTCGGCGCCACGTTGGCTTAAGCTGACGGATCCATTCCTTTGGTCACCAACCTCACTGAGGGGAACCCCAAGGATCCTCACCCACCGCTCCGCTGGTCGGGTGATGGTCTTGCCGGCCAGTGTAAGGCTTATCTTCGCTCGCTCAGAGTCGCAGCCACCTACCAGGAGGAGGTTAGTCTTTTCCGGTGACGGCTGCATACCAGTGGAAGGGAGGTAGTTGTCGATGGTGTCCAAGGCTTGCTGCATGATTCCCTGTACATCTGCTGTGTTCAAGTTCGTACCCTTGGGGTCCACCCACAGCGTGATGTCATCTGCGTAGAATGTCAAGCCCAGGTGCGGAATTTTCCGTAGCTCTACAGCCAGTCCTCGCATCACGATGTTAAAGGAGCCATGAAGAGAAAACACAAGTTTGGTTCATTCAAAAGATTGCCTCGTTAGAACCATAACGACACCACTTATAACGCAAACTTCGCTCAAATAAGCTACATAATTAGGAAAAACGGGAATGGTCATGCGACCCACCAGCTCATTTCCCGCAACAGAACCTATGCCGTCACATGGGCTAAGCTCTGCGATTGGCGGAGGCTGGCAGAAGCAAACGCATGTTAGGCAGGGCTTACAGTTTGCATAGTGAGCTATATCCCCATGAAACATACTGCACATTCCTTTTATGACACTAAGAACGGTGGAGTAAACGGTTGAAGTTCCGAACGAATACGCAAGCGTGTGCACCAATGCGTACGAAACTATACCGCCGGCCGAGCTCGACATCTCGCCGTCGCGCAGACGAATTTTCGGGTTCGAGGCTCTTAGGGGCCAACGAACCGTCCCAGCACGCACAGCCGCGACCTTGCTTGGTATCTTAATCCCTTTACAGGAAGTTGGCGTCATATCTGTCATATCGCCAACCAGCAAAGGTAAAAATAGAAATGAGGGGAGTAAGGAACGGCAAGCAGCGACGAGACTGTGCCACTTATCGCATAAGTTTCGGAATGGTGGTCATGTCGGCTTGCTTTCGTTACGTGCTCGTTTTCAGTTTACAACCACTGAAAACTTCAGTTTGTTCGAGTACTTTAGAATGAAATTTCGTTGCTGCGTCCTGAAATGCCCCTGTAGTACGGGCAAACCGTCGAGGGAGTGCGGCATCCCCGCCGGTGAAGAGATCTCCTATCATGCGCTGCCCAACGACGAACCTCGGCGAAGCAAGTGGCTACGCTTTGTGAACTTTGCAAACGGAGGAGAAAGGGAGCTAAAGGAAGTACGAGTGTGCTCGCTTCATTTCCGACGAAGTGATTACGCCAGGGACCCTTATGTTAGCTCACTACTGGGACATGCTGGCGCTCGTCGCCGACTTCGTCAAATCGCTCTGACCTTGGGGGAAAAAAATACCGTACACACCGCGCATTGACGCTCGTATCTTTCTGATCGGAGCAGAGAGCTCGCGCGAACGGCTTTCCATACACGACACCAGCCAACTGGCATAAGCGATACCGCTACTGAATAAAAATACGGCACATACGTACCAGTCTGTATTCGTCCGTCGCGACGGGGGTGGCGAGGCAGCGGTGCCGACGGCTGGCCGTTCACCCGTTGAGGGTGTCGCGGAATGGTCACTTTCCGGCCCATCCATATATCCGACGACTCCTGCCGCTCGTGCACTTAAAAGCATTGAGCGTTCAAGCGGTGTCAGGTCGTTGAATGGAAGCCCGAGCTCCTCGGCGAGAGCTTCGTTGTCCGGTGGAGGCGATTCCATGACTAGAGCTGTGTGTGCACTAGGTGTTACTAGTATTTTTAAAATGGCCGCCGTCTCGGTTTCCGGTTCCTGTTTGATCCCCGCGTGTGGGTGCTATATGGAGTCGACATACTGAGTATCTGTTTCATGGACCGGCCCGTGTGACGCCAAATGCTCACGTGACCAAATGTGCAATTTTAGCGGGAGATTTAAAATTTTGGCTTAAATTGCCTTATTTCTCAGTGAATAAAGCATCATTCGATTCCGGGAAAGCGCTTGGGGTACTATGAAACACCTAATCTTTCGAATAAAACAAACTTTTGTTTTCTCTTCATGGCTCCTTTAAAGAGGACTGGATACAAGATGGCACCCTGCGGCACTCCCCTGGCATTTGAGAACGTCCTTGTGTGGCCCGATCCAGATTTGACCTCAAACGTTCGGGCCACCAGGAATGATCGCACAAAGTTCATGATTCGTGTGCCAACTCCAGCCCCATCGAGAGCCTTCAGTATCGCTGTGTGCGCCACCGTGTCAAAGGCTTTCTGCAAGTCTACTGCCAGGAGGATGCCAGGAACCTTAAGGCGACCCCGACGCCCCCCTCCCACCAACTGGCGTAGTAGCAGAAGGCTGTCTTGAGTGCACAGCCCTGGTTGGAAGCCAGTCTGGGCTGGATCGAAAAAACCTGGGTTCTCCTCTTCGAGGTGGTATGTGAGCCGAGTCAGCACCATGCACTCGAGGAGCTTGCATAGCGTCGGAGATTCTTGATGCTGTTGGGTTTTTTCCCTGACTTTGGGATGGGGTAGATAATCGAATGTTTCCATTCTGCTGGGATGCTCCCAGTTCGCCAAATCTCGTTCAGCTCGTCCAGCAGCAGGAGCTTCTCTGGTTCGTCAAGTTTGAGGAGCATTCGCCAAGTGATACCATCCCCGCCTGGAGCACTGCGCACGTTGGCAGCATCCAGGGCCAGGGTCAGCTCTTGCAGAGTGAATGGTGCCTCAGCTCCCAGGTCACTGGCTGGTTTACTTGGTTCATAGGTGCGTGGGTCTGCTGGGATGGCCGGTTGTGGAAAGAATGCCTCAGCGGCGGCCACCTCGAATTCTTCTGGCGTCAGGTCTAAGGCCATTTGTATGTTGAGTGCCGAGTTTTGTGTCTTGTGCTTGCCGGACATGGTTCGGTGGGTTTGCCATAACTTGCGAGTGCTGGTGTGCTTGTCAAAGGTTTCGCAGTATTCAAACCACCTCGAACGGGCAAGCTGCTTGGCATATCGGCGAGCCTGAGCAGTTTTGTTGCGCACTCGGAGGAGATCCCCGTATTGCCGGCCATTGGCCAGGTAGATTTTGTGAAGGCTCTCCCGTGTGGTCCATAGGTTCAGTAAGTGCTTATCCGGGGTAGGAGCTGACTCGTCTACCATCAGATGTCGTATGGCCTCCTGTGCTGATCTAAGGAGCCGTCGGGTCACCGGGACCCTCTTGTCGTGTTCTGCCACTGCTTTCCGGAACGCATCCCAATCTATTGCTTTGGATCGGCGAGGGCGGCCTGTGCAGCCACCCACAGACAGCTCCAGCCAGAGCGGGTAGTGGTCTGAGCCCATTGGGTTCGCCCCGCGTCTCCATTCCGTCACTAGGCCCTTGTCAGCCCAGGTGAGGTCTGGGGTGGTGTCCCGCTGGTCCACTCGGGGGCTGCAGCGTGTCGGGTAATCTGTGTCATTGGCCACTATCAAACGTGCCGTCTCGGTTGCTTGCTTGATTTGCAGGCCCCTGGCGTCTATTTTCTGGTAACCCCACTCCTGGTGTTGCGCATTAAAGTCGCCTGCTATGAGAATGTAGTCCTTTGGGTAGTGCTGCCGGAGGTCTGCCATCCATTGAAAATTCACTCTGCCACGCAAGCCACGCCTGGAACAACTGGGTTCAGGCCGTTCGTAGTACGAGACCATGAGGAGTCTGCGTTTGCCAAGAGTGCAGCGGACAGCCACTACTTCCTGCACTGAGCTGCAGTAGGCCGACGTGTCGATCTGTGCCTGCGGGATGTCACGCCGTACGAAAACTGCGGCCTGAGCTTCGATAACCTTGTTTTGCTACCCCCTGTTATTCCTGGCGTGCTCAATGGTAGGCTGAAAGTACCCATTGTAGCCGGTCACGCCCGGCTCAGTGCCCCTGGTCTCCTGCAGAAGAAGTATGTACGTTTTTCTCCGCTTAGCCGAAATTCTAAAGCTGGCTTTTTGCACACCATGGCAGCCGTGTGGGAAAGCCACACACACGGCAGCCTGAGGAGGCCAGCAAAGCTGCTTCAGTGGATAACTATACGGAGCTGTGTGTGGTGACTTACTACGTGATCCGTGATGGAATAAAAACACACACATAACTGCCCTGCAGTTTATTCTAAATTAATTTTTCTTGGGATAGTTTTGGTAGAACAATAGTTACAGCTGTTTCCTGTAATTATACTGCCTCCGTAACTGGCCATGTATTGACAGCAGACAGGAGTCCTGTCGCATATACAAGTTCACCCTCAACTTGCAACTTGTGACACGTGAATGAAACTCGGTTTAGTGATAGTCGTCTTGGTGGCCAATTTGAGTGCCATTTTTTCTGAGATAGTACCCGCATAGATGCCAATGTGGCATTTTACGCTAGTCCTGGAGTGAGTCGTGCGATTCTTTGTCGACACGACCAATTTAGGCCAGGACCTAGTGCGAGACAGTTTCACTGTAAAATGATCTGGGCTTGCCTGCCAGGCTTGTTTAGACAACCACTTTGAGGCTGTTTGCGAGTTTCTGCCATGCTTCTCTTGTTCGTTTTGTTTGCACCGTTTGTGCTTTGTGGGCTTTTCTCTGCAGTGTCGCTGTTGCAGATAGTGTGAAGCGGCAGATTTCTTGTGTTGGCAGGGAGCTTAAGGTTGACCTGCTTGGTGCCCTTGCGTTGCTGAGGAGGTCCTGGGTAGATGTTACAAAATAAACCATGCAAAACTGCTTCCGTGTGCCGGTGGTCACTGGAAATCGTGATCAGGGCAACGAAACTCAGCTCTGGTGTTGCCAAAGTGTGGAGCAAGCTGACGGAATATCTGGTTGCCGTCGTTGCTGGGTCAACCGTCGGCAAGTTTGCGAGTGTGGATGATGGCGTCGCAACCACGGGGGAAGTCTGGCAACTAGGGGTAACTACCGGCATTGCATTAAGCCCAAGTAAAAGTAGTCTCAATGAGGAAATCAACGACGATCTTTTGCCCACAACACTTCCGAGGTGATGGGTCCCTCGCACTATACTCCGTTTCATACATCAAGTGCAACGCTGTCAAAGCTAGCGCTCTTGTTTGCGCTGTGTACTTCCGCGACCAAAAGTAGTGCGTTGCTTGCGGTGAGCCAGAAACAATAAATGCTTCGCCGGCAACTTCCAAGCATAAGTATTTATCATCAGCGTGACAAAAAAGGCCCGTCTTGCCGGAAAAAGAATCGAAATATGCGGGTTTGTATTTTATGTTTGTTGCTTTCGTACCAAGTTTTCGCTCTCCATGCAACCTTGGCCGCAGTGTTTTGTTTACTATTTGGGGCAGCGTTGAAGAAATGGCGTCCAGTTCTGCGGCTTCGACCACCTCTCCTGTACGCATTTTGTCGAGCGTTCGCACATCAAAGTTGTCAAAGAACGCCAAGCAAGTAATTGCAAATTTTCCGTAAGTAAAAACAATTGACCCATCTATTAAAATACTGATTTTCTGGCGAGTAAGAGCCTAGCTCTCTTTTCAATGATAAGAAAGAATGTAACCCTTGCTTCCGGGGGTGAAACATTGTAGTGAATAAATAAATCGTGAACAAGAAATCGCAAAAAAATGTCGCATAAATTCGGACTGCAAAGGGGGCGAATAACATATCTAAAATATGTATTATGCGTTTCTGTGCCAGAAATCAGTATTCCAAGGTACAGAAATCTGCTTTCTGGCCTTTCCCATGATTAACCAATGATGCATTATTCGCACAAAGTGCTTCCGTCTACTCCACAGTGCAGTGCCAAAGTCGGTTCCAAACTGTTTCGGTAAAAACTGAACCCGTTGCTGTGCTGGCGGCCCGGTATGATCAAAAACATGTTCAGTGTTTTAAGAGAGGCCCAGAAAGAAGTGGATCATCATGGCAGCGGCGAAAACGAAAGTTGAAAGTGAACACCTGTTCTTAACCCAGCCTGGTTGGAGCAGCTGTGCTAACTAATCAATGAGTTAACGTCATCATCTTACACAGTTCTCGCTCGATTCAGTGGGGTAAATTGACAATGCTGCAGAATCGCGACAAAATCGCCATTGCTGGTCAAACATTGGTGCGAGCTTGTTTCGGCCCGCACAAACAAACACGGTATGCATCAAAGGAACACATACGTGCAGTTCATTTCCGCACGCGCGTAGTTTATTTGAGTTACTGGGAACAAAATAAGATCAAGAATTGAACTCCCAGAAGATGTGTGAAATATTAAAAAAATGTCGGCGCGCGGTTTCGAACCCATGCACTTTAAAATTCGATGTGTTCTCTCGAGAGTGACGCGTTAGACCACAAGGCTACAAAACCGCGCGGAGCGATACACCTTCTTTCTTTCTGGACTACTTGTGTAGCCTTCACAGCGTTGCACTTGATGTATGAAACGGAGTATAGTCGGGTGCTTCTTTACGAAGTTCAAAGGTTGCGGCCTCAGCTAGCTGTTCCAACTCCATAGGCAATGCAGAGGAGTGCGTACTGCCTCATGCAGCGCCGTTGCTTAGACAGAAAAAGATGCGGGACTACTTGACGCCAAAGTAGGCCGTTTCATCAGTGAAGCGGTGCTTTTATGATGTCCAATTCTCCAGCGTGCTTATATCGAATTGTGCCCTCTATCGAACTGGTAGCGGTTCTTTTGTGAGTTGTGTGATGCACACATAATGTTTGGAGACTGGTGAAAGGAAAGCTGCTCATGGCAGAGGCATGGGATACAGCTACAACCGACAACAGAGACTGCCGCCGTGTCCCACCCTCGTTGTTTCTCAAAGTGCCCGTGTGTCTTTTTCCCACCCTGGCAGCATGCTGAAAGCACAGAACAAGGAGCTGGAGGCCCACTGCAGTCAGCTGCAAACAGAGCTGCAGGCGTGAGTCGGAATTTTTCCTCTTGATTCTGGTTTGAGAGAAAGGTGCAGGGTGTTGCCAAGGGTGCGAACTAGCTTTGCACTTGTTCCGTTCAGCCCTAAATTTTTTATTTCGAGCAAAAAACGTTTTCATGCGTGTTTTCCTTAACTTTTCCACCCTATGGTCTTACAGAAGGAAAATTGAGCTTGTGGTGCAAGTAATTAGCCATTTATTGGTATTTCATCTAATTAGGTCATTAGGCAATGAAAATTTAATATTTGAGCAGAATGATATCTTTTTGGCGTTTTTCTAAATTTGAGAAAGCAGTGAGCCGACAAACAACGAAATAAAGCTGGTGGTGCCAGTGTTTTTAGATTTGCAGCCATGTCATCAAACTAGGACTTTCGTCTTTGGGGCCATGGCAACGTCAGCGTGGTCTTCACTGCAGCGCCTTCCTCTTTCTAGTGTTCATCTGTAGAAAAATGACAAAAAATGCGTCTCTCGCAAGAGGCATCCCTGAAGAACTGTCTCCCAGAAAACTATAGTTCATATCACAAGCTAGCTGCAGCACTGTGGAGGCTACATTGTTGTCCCCCTCAGGGCACCTAACTCACCACGAAGGAAGCGACAAAAGGCGCCGGGGCTGTGCGGTGCCACTTGCCGAGAGGGGAGAAGGGAGTGTCCATTCCGGACCCCCTTCACGGCGGATTAGGCGCCCTCAGTGGGCGCACTATTGGTAACAATGTAGCCTCCACAGTGCTGCAGCTAGCTTGTGATATGAACTATAGCTGTTTTGGTTTTGCTCTGCATGTGCCAGGGGGACTATGGGTAATGCCCTCAATAAAGGACTCCAGGGACTGAATGGGTTAGAGTGGGCCTGCAGAGTGCTCTGTGCAGATGCAAGTTTCGTAGAGGCAACTACTGAGGG
Organism: Haemaphysalis longicornis; assembly: GCF_048455015.1. Lineage (NCBI taxonomy): Eukaryota > Metazoa > Arthropoda > Arachnida > Ixodida > Ixodidae > Haemaphysalis > Haemaphysalis longicornis. The sequence goes on from NW_027526203.1 coordinate 73,035,396, forward strand.
CTGCTTTGACTGCATGCTACATTGTTGTGGTGTGATTTAAGTTCGTGTTCTCACCAAGGGTGTCGTACTGTGGGAAAGGTACAGACAACCGATTTGTGTGGAGCGCATGCCCTCGAGGGTAGCCAATGGAAGTTGGGGCAAAAGATGAGGAATCTCACAGTCGTACAGATGTTTTCTCCACGTCAAAGAAACGCCGCGGGTTAAAGCACGCTTGGGATGGGATTGTAACGTCAGAAGGGAGAGGGAAAGGAAGGGGGGGGCAAGATGTCACATGGGAGGGCGTTTTTTTTTTTGTGCATTATAGGTTGGATTAGCGCAGCTCTTTCAGTGCTTGCCCCCCCCCCCCCCCCCTACTCGCCCCCCCGCTTTGGTGCAATGTTTAACCCAAAAGTGCGCTCCTTTGTGTCGGTCATTACGTTTCTGCCTGTCACATTGGCTCAAATCTCCTTCGAACCCATTTGCAGTACAGTCTAATCCCGCTACAACGAGTGCCGCTTCAATGAAATTTCTGTTTCAACAAAATATTTCCACTTCCCCGTCAGCTAGCCATAGAAGTCAATGCAACAAACTCCTCGCCATAACAAACCATTTGTCTGGCTTGCTTTCACTTCAACGAAATTCTCGATGATTTGGGCTGGGTTTGAACATTTCTTTCACCATGAAATAAGCGCAGCGCCAGCTATCTGTAACTTTTTATACATTCAGGACGCTTAGTTTCACCGAAAACATGCACCGGATGCCCACACTCACCCAAAACAAAAACAAATTCATAGGTGGACGCCATTATTCGATAGTGATAACGATGCGGCGGGCCGTCTTTACATGAGGCGCAAGCCAGGTTCGCCAAGCCGGAGCTATAGCCAATCCGTATTCAGTTGAAGTCGCGCGAATGGGCTCTGCAGCTGGCGCAGCACTGTCATGTATGCGTTGTGAGCAGCTGTCCTTGCAGTTTTTCTTCTATAATTCTTCAAAGTCAAAAGCATAGATAACGTTTTCATGCTTAGTCTTGAACCCGTGTCATCCTATGTTAGTCGCGAGCGCGCGGTCGCGATAAATGCAAGCGCGCGCGGCTTGCCTGCCAAGGTCAATTGCTGCCGTGCCTAGTCAGAGGATAACGGCGCTGTTCCTGCCACAAGCAAGAGGGGGGCCTCCAACCTCCTAGCAGCTATCTGCAACTAATCAGCTCGGTGGAAGTGCCTTACTGTACAGCAATACGCTTTGCGCTTGGATTCCTTCACCTCTCCCCTTCTCCTAAGTAGCGCGCTCTTTGCGTGCTAAAAAAAGTAGATAACCATTTGTATGTTTGTTATCTGATTAAACACATTACTGCGGGTCACTCCTTTTTCTAAACATTTTATTATGATACCAGAGATGCGGAAATATACGGGGCTATTTTTCTTGCCCATCTGTGCTGTGTTGGGCAGATTTCGTCAACGAATTTCCGCTTCAACGAAATTTTTTGCAGGTCCCGTCAATTTCGTTGTAGCGGGATTCGACTGTACCTGGCACGAGCTAGCCTTGCCGCATGTAGCTAAGGTTTGTGTCGATTCGACACTCTGTTGGGTGCCTCTCTCGATGCCGTTCTTGATGAGTCCTGCATAAGTCAAATGAGTGGTGTGGTCAGACCTGTTGGCCAGAATGCCCAAAGGTGTGAGAAAGTGTTCAGTCATCCATGTCTGGATCCCAGTTGTTGCGCGGGGCAGAACACACTGGCAGAGCCAGGGCTCTTGTTTGAATGTGTGCGCAAAAGGGCTACAACAGGTGTGCCCATAGGCATGGCACTGGTCATCAGCCCCCTGCTAACCATCTTTTATTTATTTTCCTTTTCCCCAGCGAGCTTGGTCAAGGAGACGAAGAGCAGCTCAAAGAGGTATGCACCTCCTTGCATCTCGCCTGTTTCACTTTGGAGGTTGGCCCAATAGCTGTTCTGCTAGAGTTTGACCCAAGCTTGGTACGCTGTCTGGTGGTCTGTCCGGAGTGGAGGGCTTGAGCTCTGCTAGTTGCCTACAGGTTGACAGTGCAGTGAAAAGCCTCTGCTTCACCCCATTGTTGCAGGCACACTGCTTCCTCCTGGCTGCTCAAAGTAGCTTGCTGGGAAAGCTGTTTTCTCGCTATGCAAGCTTTCATCCCGGGCTGGGAATGGCAATGGAGCTGTTTCTTTTTTAATCAAGGCTCCACGAGGACAAAATAGAACTTTGTTCCAGTTTGGAAGAACTGGACTTTGGTAGATCACTCAGTGCTATTCCAGCTGTGACGGACGCTTTTTCAGCCGAAAGAACGCAGGGAGTAGTGGAAAGCTTGAATTTGGGACCACACTCGCATAATATGGGGAGGAGTGGCATGTTTTGGGCTGGCGCTAAAGCATTTCTTATCAGTGCATGAACTGCTTGTTAGCCTTCAAGTGATATGATCAAACGGAACTAGAGGCCTCTCGGCAGCCATACAGCTTCTTAGTAAGTGTGCCAGAGAGGAAACTGTGTAGGAATCCATGTCGTCACGTGAGATTATGGGAAGACTACAGCTTCTGGCTTGGGCTTGGCATGACATTTGGATTCTCCAGTGGGGACACTGCTCTTAAAACAGCTTCCTTTAATTGGCAAGTGAACTCCAAAACTTGTCAGTCCTGCTGCTTTTTCCCCACTGGTTTCAAATATGCCATTATTTTTTCAGTTGGTCGATTAGTTACCAAGATAATCGTAAATAATTAGCCATTTTTGGAGGAACAATAGCCAAAACAGTGCTAGCCTTGAAACTGTAATTTTTATATTTCACAATACTGTGAATCCTGGTGAGTGCAATAAGAGAATCGGTTTGTTGATGCACTGGTTGGAACTAATTTTACAGCTCATTAAACTTCAGTGTTTGAAGTGGGCATTCAAAATGGTTCCTTCTCACTGGTGCTGCCAAGGTTTAATGAGCTATAAAATTAGTTCCAAGCAGTGCATCAAGAAACTGATTCTCTTATTGCACTCACCAGGATTCACAGTATGGTGAAATATAAAGATTAGTTTCATGGCTAGCACTGTTGGCTATTGTACCTCCAAAAATGGCTACCGTACTTACCCGATTTTAATGCGCACTTTTTTTCCGGGAAAATAGGTCAACAAATCGCATGCGCGTTAGAATCGGATACGAAACCGAAACCGAAACAGCGGAAATTTCGTCCCACCCATCGCCATCGCCGTGTCAAGATGGCGCTAAAGCTTCTAGCAACGATTTTTCGGATGCAGGAAGCATAGGCGCCCAGGCTTTTCTATCGGCGTTCACACAAATCGTCAAATCGTTCCACATGCGCGCTTGATAACAGCAATGGCAGCAGCGGCTCTCATGCGTTCAAAACGAGCGGTCGGCTAAAGCGTGCGCCTCTGGAGAAGCTCGCGGGATGGGCGTGTGAAGCGTGGGCCATGATCACATCGACCATGGTTGAACCTTAGTTCAGAAGTGTGGCATCGCGAACGTGCTTGACGGCAGCGAGGACGAGATGTGGTCAGCAGAGAGCGACGAGGAGTGAGATGAGTGAGATTACTGCGGGAAATAAATCACCCGTTTCTCTCGCATTCGTTTTTCTCGCTCCCACAGTTCCGTACACGTTACAATCGGAGGTGCAAGTTTTTTCGTTTTTTTGTCAGGAAAATCGGGTGCGCGTTAGAATTGGGTAATTACGGTAATTATTTCCAATTGAACTAATCGACCTACTGAAAAAATAATGGCATATTTGAAACCAGTGGGGAAAAAGCAGCAGGACTGACAAGTTTGAGTTTACTCGCCAATTAAAGGAAGCTGTTTTAAGAGCAGTGTCCCCCTTTAAAGGGCTACTGAAGCGCTTTTAAAACTGGGCAAAACTCTGCTTTTTACAATTATTACATTGGTCAGTTAATGCCTGTAAAGTTTTTTTCGTCATTTTTAGCTTGGGGACAGCGGTATTCGTCCTTAAAGTTGACCCTACGTCCCGCCCACTGCTTCCTGCCGCATCGCCGGAAGAGCAAGAAACTGAGAGGCAGCGACTGGAAGTAGCGTCATATCCGGAAGACAGCCAGCGACGTGCGCCGCCGCTTCGCTGTGTCCCAGTTTTCTGAGCAAAGTTCTGAATTAAGCAGGCGTGTAATCTGCACTTTGTTAATCATCATTGTCTAGAGTTGCTTTCGCGTCGATTTTTAACCGTAATGCTACTGTGTGAATCCCTAAAGCGACTCCTATACCAGAGATTTCCTACCCGAGCGCCCGTGGCTACTACATTGCCTTCACGAGTAGTCGCGGGGCCGGCCGTGTCGTCGGGTGCTGTGTGCTTCATACGCGAAGCGACGGGCTCAAACAAATACGGAGGTACCCCAAGTTCCTGATTCATTATTATAAGGGAATTAGAAAATTTTGGGACCACAGCGCTCGGGGCTTCCCAAACTTCTTGCTCGTTTTCCCGATCAATGTTGGCTGTGATGACAGCTTAGCTGAATAGCCAGATTTTAAGAAGAAATCAAGCAAGCTGAAAGCATGAAGCGTTTTCTGCGCGCGGAAGCGCTCCGCACACTCGCCGGTTGTGCATGCCCGTACGGCGCACGAAAGGGCTCGCACCACACATGCCGTGGCAGCGACCACTTTTTGCTGCCGTCCAGGATCAAGGCCGTCGCGAAAAGCAAGGTAAACGTGCAAGAGAGGATGATAGTGTTGTGAAAAAAAATTGGGCCCATCTCCCCGCGAGGGGGACTCGAGTAAATGCGTCGCATAGGGGGTGGGTGTATTGCGTTAACGTTTAGTGTTTGGGGAGTTGGTGGTAGTGAATGCGTTGTATCAGCAGCTTCTTGACGTAGTTTGAATGAGTCAAGGATATAAGGCGCGTTCGTAGCCTCCCATTCTGTGTCGGCTTTGTGGTGCAGTGGGTAGAGCACCATTTACATTGCGTTCCACCCGCAGGGTCGAGGGATAGAAACCAGGCGCCGGATAGTATTTTTTTATATAGTGTAGGGGGAGGGGTGCGGACTACGACTACGGACGTCAACGCGGGTGACATCGTGAGTTACTGAAATGCTCTGCATTTAAAATTGTGTTGTGCTAGGGATTGTCATTCAAGGTGATTTCTAAAGAGGTGATCGAATTTGCATCGCGATGCGGAGCGCCGACCGGTCTTGGAGGCTAGTCGACGGCCGCAAACGAACCTGCCCGAGCACGAGATGCGGCGAGAGGCCGATAGATGGAGTTACCTGCGCGCAAGAATGACCACAGCGCCGATCGCTAGAATGACTATCAACGTAGGAATAAGGTTCCACATGCGAGAAAGGGGGTGATAGTGTGGTGAAAAACTGTGTTAAGGATAGTCATTTGCAATTGTAGAGATAGCGGCGACCAACTATCTCCCTTGGTGCTAAGCCTAAAGTTCCCGACATCAGCGGCGACTCCGTGCAACCTGAGCCGGCTGGAGCTGTTGGGGAAGGCGTTCTAAAGCTCGTCGGGGACCAGCGTGCTGCGCTTGGGTTCCTCTACCTTTTGGGGGGCGACTAACGTTCGGCTCCCCTATTCTAAAACATGCGTATGTGCAGCAAGGACACGTTCCGCTGACTGGCCGAGCAGCGACTCGGCACCAGCACGTCTGCACGACGCGGCGACCGGCGGCAGCCGCACTGCCTGTGCGCACCGCAGGCCGCTGCACAGAGCTTGTTTCCGCCTGTCGAAATGTAAAAACAAAGTTCCACGTTCGAGGATGGGGATGATGGTGGGTTGAAAAATTGTGCTAGCAATTGTGACTAGGGCTGGTAGTGAAAGCGGCGAACCAATATCTGCCCAACTTCCCTGCACCCGAGAAACAAGTCGGCCATGAGTCGTGGGGGGAACCCCTTTCTAAAGCTCACCGCAAGTGAACCTGTTACGTTTATACTTCCATCAGGCTCTCCTACTCTAAGGAAAGATTGTGTGAGCCCTCCATTCAACAGAGGACCTTGTGGCCCGCGTCTGAACGGGAACAGAATGAGATCTTCAGGCCGAGCGGTCACCGCAGCGCCTGCACTTCCGAATACGACGTCATCTGCCGCCAGCCAACCACGAAAGGCAGCCAGGGCTCTCACCGCGCCTGCGGGCAGGGGTCGTTTGTTTTGACGAAAAAAGATGGTTTGGGTGTATTTACACATAAAATAAACATGTTTTTCGAATTCAGCGTCAAGAAAACCAGAATGTAATGCCCCCAACAAAATTTTTTTGAAAAGCTCTTCAGCAGCCCTTTAAGCATTTTTTTGGGTTTGCGTTCACTATGCATTGATATAGCACGACAACCGTTCCGACAGGCTTTCATTAAAAGGCATACACTTGACTTACTCTTTCTTTAGCTTTAAAAAAGCATGTTTCATTCTATAATTACAGTAAAAGCTTGTTGATTCGAACTCGGTTCATTCGAACTCGCACCCTGGTCCCGGCACAGCCCTGTTTATTTCAGTGGGGGAAAACTCCCAATAATTTGAACACATCAGTATCCAAACCGGTTAATTCGAACTGGGATCCGCTGGTTTCCATCGCTCCTCGCAGAAGTAGTCAGCCCAGAGGGATTACAATGTGTTGCAGATCCAAACCAAACCAAATTTTCTAGAAATGCAAAACAAGGAAACTGAAAAAGAGCAGCGGGGCGCGTGCGCACTACGCTCCTGCAACAGCTTAATTCGGTTCTAAAGAGGGCGCCATGCCACTGGCACCAGTGCTTCGGCGCAAGCCATTAATATTCATGAACATTATTTATGAAATCACCTGCCACAAGCGTGTAGTACTAGCACCCAATTCAGAGTCCATAGGTGGCTTCTTTGTGTTGTGCCCGCGCAGTGTGGCACAATTTCCTTTCATTGCAGTGCCCGCCCGCTAATTCGAACTCCGCTTAATTCGACGAGCTGTATGGTCCCCTTCGAGTTCAAATTAACGAGCTTTTAGTGTGCATAATTACGCACCCTGCTTTGCGTTATTGTGGCACTGTATTTGAATTTATCCAATACAAGCCAACGATAAAACTAAGGCGAGCGCACGGTGTTACGGCGGCCCATGGCGACACAGACGGCCTCAGTGCGAGCCGCACAGACGCCAGCACCAGAATCCTCCCTAGTGTGCATTGTAAGAAACTCTGTGGTGGTGGGCACCAATCGCACGAGCAGCATTCCTGTGATGTCGTGAGAAAATTGCTGGGAAGTGTGTGGGGAGTCGCCACTGGTTCTTCTGTTTGCCCCGATACCTTGGTTACTTGTTCGAAGTCTGCGATGAAGTCTGCACCATCGTCATCGGGGCAAGGCAGGGCTTCTGATAAACCAAGCTTGCATCCCATCTTCACGGCCCCTTTAATGCTCGCGGGTGTTGCCAAGGCATCGTGCTGCGTGGCAGGGCTGTATGGGTGTGTGTAGAAACTGAAGTACGGCAACTCTGGTGGCACGCTTGCCACCTTTGGGCAGTGTTTCCCTCAGGCCTGTTTGTACGCCCCACTTGTGGTTTCTCGCCATCCACCGAGAGGGGGAGGCCAAGGGAAAGCACATCTGAGCAAAGAGTTTTCAAAGGAATGTTTCTTTCGCAAGGCAATTGCCGTGAACGGAGACGAACACCACACAGACAAGGAATACAGGACACAGTGCTGACTGACAACTGATTTATTTTTTTGAAGAAAACGTTTTTTGAAGAAAAAGAAAGAATTGCACCGGGAGGTGGTTGATAGGATTATTGTAGGCTGCTGTGCAGTGATTCCTTTTTATGGTCAAGTTCAATTTGTCCAAGTTGAAGGTCGCGAAGTCGCACAGATCAGAGCCATTCTGCGGTTTCCTTGGTGAGCGCACGGACTGCCAGTGTTTCAGAGGCAGCCAGTTCTTAGTATAAACCGGAATATAGGTTGAGTTTTTTTCCAAAAAACATCCGCACAAAAGTCACCCCTCGTCTTATATAGCGGTCATTGGCAGAATGTAAATCGTTGTCTGGCAACAATGTGCAAGCGTTGTCTGTCGCCAATTGCCATCGCCATTTGTGTCGGACGGCTCTCTCGCTCTATCAGGCCTTTATCTGATTTCGCTTTTCTCTATTCTTTCGTCTTTTACTCGTCTATTATGCGTGCGTGCGTACATTTCTGTACGTCTCTGTTCCGAGATGAGTGGCGGCAGTCAACGCCATAGAGTTTCTCAATATGGTAGTGAGAAACTCTATGGTCGACGCCAGTTAACCACAGCGTTTAAGCTGACGGCGATTGAGTCACCGAGCAGAATGGGAATATGGCGGTGTAACGCCAGTTATACCCCTGTCACACGGCAAATCTAATGTCATTCAAACTGAATGACATTAGCTGTAAATGACATTCGGCTCGGCCGTGCGGGTCTACACGGCGGAACAAATGTCATTTGATTGTGATTGTGGTGACGATTAGCGAGCTCGCAAAACTGCAAAAATTACATTTCAAGCGCATATAGAATGTTTTCACACGTAATATTTTTTAAAAAAACGTAACAAAGGAATATTTTTTTAAATAAAAACAAGAAAACCACCGATTTAGGTGACATCAGTAGACATCACAAGCTGAGACAAGTCTGCAAAAAATCCGGATTAGGGTAGCGCGCGCACCGGGGACGAGATTTTCTTTTTTGTTAGTACTTGCTAGTCTTTTTTTATTAGAACAACAATACAAAAAAGAAAACATAAGTTTACTGACAGTTTTTAGAAACAGTATTCTTTGGTTTGTTACTGAATTTTCCTGTCTAGGGACGCGCTACTGCTGTCGAGGCTACTCATTCGGCCGCCAACTGAGGTGTAACCAGTGTTGCCATATGTAGGGTTTTCGCCCTACATGTAGGGCGTTTTGGGAAATTTTTTCTTGTCGTAGGGCCGTAGTGCCGTTCTGCCATTTTTCCGCCGAGCGTAGGGCGATTTTAAACTTTTCTGTTGAACTTTCCATTTTGCGCCACATGAAGCCGCGAAAATCTGAAATTATTTCCTCAACCAACTGGTTGTAATGCAAATTTTGACCGTTAAGCTACGCTTCCGCAACTTGATCTTTCGGTAGAGAGGGAGTGGAGGGAGCAAATGAAGAGCCATGGAGGAAAGAAAAGCTTGCGAAGAGCAGACGCAGCAGAAAGGCACAAAAGGCACAACTCTGGTGTTGCCCTGTGGATGCCCTGTGGCATGAACAGGCTGCTGCGTTGCAAAGTTGGTTTCCACCGCTGGTAAGAGCGTGAGGGCATGGCCGGGCTGGCGCGGGAGGCGCGCGCGCGCGCGATTTGAATTGCTAACAGCGCAGCGGTACAACGGTTGCAATGGGGGCTAGCATGCAGGGTGCCTCCATAGTTCTACCCCCACGGTGGAGCGCGTGTTTTCGAGCCAGCGCCGCAGCCAAACACCTCGAAACCATTTCGGAACTTGTGTTCCCGTGATAAGGCTCCAATTGGAGATCTCGCAGATCGCGGGGTGCCTGCTCCATAATTTTCGACTTTTGATTTTTACAGCAGTTGTTGAAAACTGCCTCTCAGAAAAAAAGGTACCTTTGAAAAACATCCTGGGCCTGGCATGTGACAACGCCAGCGTTATGGTAGGCGAGCATATTTCCCTGGCCCAAAAATTTCAGCACAAGGCAGACATAAGTTTCGTGCTCATTCGCTGCATATGCCATTCCACCCACATTGTTGCCAGCAAAGCTGCATTGAAGCGTCCCAGATACCTGGAAGATCTTCTGCGAAACATCAAAACAGCAAGAGACAAGCACAAGTATCTGCACTACAGGAGGTCCTCCAGACTGAAAAAAGGAAGATTCTGCGGCCATGCGAGACCCGGTGGCTCGTGCTTTATGCGTGCGTTGAGCATGTACTAAAAGAAGAGGAAACCCTGCTACTCCTTCTCTTGCAAGCCTCTGTGGAAGACCGAATAGTGGCCGCCGAATTTATTCTAAACCACATGAACTATAGTGTCACAGAGGCTTATTTCAGGTTTATGAAATTCGTGCTCAAATTTTTTAACAGGCTACGGAAACGGAAGGCAACGGAAACCTCATCGGAGAACTCCAGGCAGAGAGATGTCAATGCCTCATCCGATGTCTGCTGCAAAATTTTGTCCAGCCGTCTGCTCTGGAGAGGGATGACATAAATACCATGGACCCAAGAGTTCTGCTGCCCCTTAAAGAGGTATACCTGGGCGAAGGGTGCAATTCTGTGTTGAAGAAGTGTGCCGGTTTGCGACCTTCGTATTCACTGTCTGTCTTTTTATCAGACAGCCGCCGTTGAGGTAAAAAAAAAGAGGCTTCCAGTTTCCGGGTTCTTTGTCATGACCCCGGTTGCCATGACTCTTTGTCAGTTCGTGACCTCGAAGACGGCCCTCAGCACAGAAGATGGAGGGAAGCTACCTGCCTTGCCGACGCTATAGAACCGCTACGCACACAGTCTAGGAAGAATGGAGAATGCTGCCTTAATACTTCAGCGAAGATGAGAAGTTGTCATTGGAAGTCGAACCACCTGCTTTGTTTTGGGCCGATCTCCACCAAATGAGAACGTTCGGAGACAAGCAGGAGTTTCTCAACATCGTAACCTTGGCTCAGCTGATACTATCATTGCCCCACTCCAATGCCGCTACTGAGAGGATTTTCGCACATGGCCGACGTGAAAACAAAAAAGCACAATAGGCTTGGAAATGAGAATCTCAACTACGTGCTGGTCATCAAGTCGGCATTCGCAGCTAGTGGACGCACTTGCGCTAACATCACCGTGGAACACGTGCACCCGAAGCTCCACAGCAAGCAGATGTATTGGTTCTGTAGCCGAAGCTAAATAACTAAAATTAGTACAAACAAAAATTTTAATATTAGGAAACAAAACAAAACCGTTTACAGTAGAAAAATTGCAATTTTTTTGGCGTAGTGCGGGGCGTAGGGCTATTGCGAATATTGTGTAGGGCTTTTTGAGGTGCAGTGTGGGGCGATCTGGTCAAAATTGGTAAATGTCATTCTCCTTGAATGTCATTCAGTATTCTCGTGTAGCGCCGAATTAATGACATTTAGAGCGAATGACATTTGCTGTAAATGTCATTAGATCTGCCGTGTGACAGGGGTATTAGGCGTTTCAGAGAAAAGTGTGCGGTACTGGCGGAGCCAGAAAGCTAAGCTGTGCGCGTGCAACCCCCGAAACCGACCGTTCTGTGGACGTCAAGCGGTGCAACCCGAGTTGGAGAACAAAGTGGCGGACTTCGTCCGGGAACTTCGTCCGGGAACTTCACTCACGATCGCTCCGGAGGCCATGCGCGGACCGGCTCCACGAACTGTACAATGAGTGGATAGCCGGCGACGTGTCAAGCTGGGTGTCCTTCTCTGGGCAATCGCTGCCTGACGACATGGTTACATGAGCGTTCAGGAAGTGCTCCATCAGCAACGCGCCTGATGGCATGGAAGATGACAGTGCGAAGCAGTTGTCATGCGAAGAATTCGCAAGGACAAAAACAAACGCCGGTTAAAGAAGAGGACGAAAGGAAAGTACGAAGCAGACAACACGCGCAAGATGCTCCGCCAAGTTGATTGACACCAGCTACGGCGCCGAGTGCTCGAGACCGTGGCACGAGCTCGCGCCGGCCACCAGCCAATCGGGAGCGGCCAGCGACAGCGGCCGGCGGGCAGACGCGATTCCAAGAAGAAGACGGAACACAGAGAAGAGAGACTGAAGTGTGGAGCGTGACCGGGCTGCGCGGCGGTCGGGCGACCGGACCCGTGCCGTGCCCCAGGAGGTCCTCCACCAGGACAACCTTCAAGACATCTTCTCCACAAGCAAGTAGTCGCGCCGGGCATCGGTGACGACAGCGGCGCTTCCAGAGAGCTGCATTCCCCACAACGGTGACGGGATCTCGGAGCGCGCTTTACTACCGCGGCCACGACACACTACCTGGACATCTCAAGGCTACTTCGACCGGTGTCGGTAATCACTACGTACCGTGTCTCATTCCTTAGTTCCCGGACTGTGACTCTTCTGCTATTTGAACTAATTCCCGTTTTCTATACCGCGTCCTCGCAGCCCCGTATTGCACTTTCATTTGTACCTGTTCATTGTGTGCATTTTGTTGTGCTTTAGGGGTATACAAATATAGTCTCGTCTAAAGAGTTTCTTCCCTAAATTATTGTTGTCACTCGAACCTGACACAGTCATCCTCGGACGACTCTGAGAGCTTGGACGAGTGACTTCGGCAGGCATAGTGAGTGGCAGTGATGGACGGGCGTCGAAAATATAGACATTCTGAGTGCGCTTCTGTGCCGAATTATTTTTTTTGTCAACTTTTGCCACCTCAAGGTAGGGGGTCGACCTATAATCCGGTTTATACGTACACCTTTGCACGAAGCCCCGGACTTTTGGTGCTGCAACTTGGGCCAGCTCTGTTGCTGCAGATGGCTATCGTGCATCGAGTAGGCCAGAAATCGAGGGTGCCAAGTGAATTTCTCGGAGACTTTGTTTGAGCAGCAGAGGTTACCATCGAGGAATGCACTGCAGGTGCGTAGTGAACTCTCGTTAGGCTTAGAAATTCTAACACGAAGCGGCTGTGAGGGTGACGATGCTGCCTCCAGGTTGGGATTCCTCTGTACCTTCACAAAAGGATTCTGTGAAGCCAGCTTCTGGGCTGCTGGTTTTCTTCTCTGGAAGTATCTAGCAAATCGCTAATTATAGCGTGCCAGCAGTCACCAGACTGGATGCTTAAAGCACAAAATCGCAAGTCTTGGAAAGTAATTGTGTTGGAGGCTGTGACAGTTCTTTAGGATAGGGCAGTTGTGAAACTCTGCTTCAGATTCAGAGTCGGGGCCATGCAAGCACTTCGTCGAAGCTCAGGGGAAGGGTACTGGGGGCAAAAACTGAACCTTGATGGACGCTTACTTCTTAGTGCAGATTAATAAGATGAAGCTTGCTTCTCAAATTAGGGAATGCCTGCCCTCCCTTGTTTCCATACTCTCTCTTATATGGCAGTGGCTGCAAGCACTGGAGTACGTCAACTTCATGTCCACGGATGGCAGGCTGGAAAACTTGCCCCGTGCTGGCCCCTGTTTGACCCATCGCAGGGAACTGGTTTTTGATGCATGGTGCCTGTGGGGAGTTTCGGGACTGGCATATATATCGAGTAACTCTGGTGACATTTGTGCAGCTATGCCAGAGCCTGTAGCACTTTGCAAGGTTATGTGAAGAAATTTTGCCTGCTGGCGACAACTATCGCCCCTGGAGACACATTTCTGTGGTGGAATTTGCAAATGTTATTTTTTTTTTCTTTTCACTGCCCCGCAGTTGTTCCAAAAAGTCCAGGCGGACTTTGAGCGGCTGCAGCAAGTCGGGGAACTCGTTGGGAAGATCACCGCACGCATTGAGGAAGAGGACCACGTCGTGGACTGTGCGGCCCACGTGGACCAAGCGGCACTGGCCACAGTGAGTTGTCACGGGACGAGTGTCGCGTCGCCCTCTTGCCAAAGCACAGGACCGGGCTCTGTTAGTCTCGGAGCTCTTTTCTGGAAATGCAAGGAGTAGAGCTTGTCTGCGCAATAATTGGGGTGAGAGCTTCGTATCGGGGGCTCTGACTTTTGCTAGGCTGATACCTGGCCACTGAGGTTTTGTGTGAAAGGCTTGTTGTGGGGCGGTGGGGCCTGTAAAACAGTGCAGCTTATGCGCCGGAAAATACAGCATGTGATCTGTATAGTCTCCCCTGTGCAAACACAGTTGGGCTGCATTTTACAGACACGTCTTTCCTGCTTTGCACTAACGGGGGTCTCGAGACGGTTAAATGTTCATTTTTGGTGAAATTGCGACAGGAGAGTTTATTTCAACAAAGCCAAAGTGAAATTTATAAAGGCTTTGTTGAAAGTGCTTGTATAATGACGGCAAAAAGTAAATGCCACTAAAAAATATCGCTCTGTGTTCAGCTGCCACCACTTGATAGAAGTACGAAAGAGTTGTTAACAGTGTGTTTGAGAGAAATGCTAAACTACTTTGTAGTAAAAGGAAATGAGGTGCTGATGCCAGTTTTCCTTTGTGAGCAAGTATTACTTGAGGTTGACGCTGTGTGAATAGGAGTACACAGCCGAGTTCCAAGAAATGCATAAACTCCTCATGGATGCCAAGTTTAGTGATAATGCGACTGCGTGTATCAGGGTTGTTCCCTCCTCGATACAACTTTATTTGTGTTTCTGACGAATGTTTGCGCTCCAAGAAAAAAATCACACTGACATGACAAGAACACCTAGAAGTCGCTGTAAAGCACACGCTGCTTGTCAGAAGCAGGGCAGTTAGCTTTGCACGTTCTCGGAGGAGGAGCCAGAAATGACATCAAGCGGGCTCTCTACAGCACATTGCAGGCAGAAATGAGTTTATTTTCACGCCGCATCGCTCGCATCATTGCCCACAAAGCTTGCCTAATTTTATCGGTGCACGAGAGTTCAGGCTCGGTCGAACATCGTTGCGTTCCCTCATCCCATCGAATGTGCACCGTCAGAAGTGTGAAAGGCCGGACGTCGGCGTACCGTCTCGCCATCAACGTTGCTATTCACGAAGATCGCTTGCTTCTACAATGCAGGACGTTTCTGCACAATGATGAGTCCCACGAGGGGTTTGGTGATCTGAATGACTGTAAATGTTCGACCCACTCACTACAGAAGTCAAGTGCGCAGCAGTTCGCCTTGCTGATGTGAGGGAAACTGGCCGCCACTAGCCATGCCAAAAGTGAACAAACTTTTAGTTTCTGGGTAAATCGCGATGTTCGCCGGCTGCACTTGCGCAGTTAACCGACTGGTTTGAAGGGGCAGCTTGCAATGAGGAACATCAGTCCAAAAGGGATTTGTTTATTTATTTAGAGTACCCTTACTGCAGTGTCTCAAAATGACGAAATGTGGCAGCTGCCTCGCTACGTGGCAAATGTCATGCAGTGTCTGCAATGTACAAGTGGGAGCGCATTTGCTTCAGAGTCAACACACAGCATGCCGAGTGTTCGTACAAGAGTGTAGTGCTGTCTTGGCATGAAGTAGCTCTTTTAGGATCCTCGAAGAGTACACCTTCTTTTGAAGGTGAGAAAGAAACCTTCACTGTGGTGTTTCTTGCACAGGCCAGGGGTGGTTTTGATGGGGAAGTTTTTTGTCTGTTTATTATTCGGTGTGATACGGTTGAGTGCCCCATGCCAATGGTCTTAAAGGAGCCATTAAGAGAAAACAAAAGTTTGTTTTATTCGAAAGATTAGGTGTTTCATAGTACCCTAAGCGCTTTCCCGGAAGCAAATGATGCTTTATTCACTGAGAAATAAGGCAATTTAAGCCAAAATTTTAAATCTCCCGCTACATTGCACATTTCGTGACGTGAACAGTGGCGTCATACGAGCCGGTTCATGAAACAGATACTTAGTATGTCGGCTCCATATAGCACCCACACGCGCGAATCAAACAGGAACCGGAAAGCGTGCCGAAACCGAGACGGCGGCCATTTTAAAAATAGTAGTAAAACCTAGTGCACCCGCAGCCCTAGTCAAGGAATCGCCTGATCCGGAGAACAAAACTCTCGTTAAGAAGCTCGGGCTTGCATTTAACAACCTCACACCACTTGAACGCTCAATGCTTCTAAGTGCACGAGCGGCAGGAGTTGTGGGATACGCGGATGGACCGAAAAGCGACCATTCCGCGATAGCCACAACAGACGAACGCCCAGCCGTCGGCACCGCTGCCTCGTCAGCCCCGTCGCGACGGACGAATACAGACTGGCACGTAAGTGCCGTATTTTTATTACGGTTAATAATAGTTCAATTTCAGTAGCAGTATCGCTTATGCCAGTTGGCCAGTGTCGTGTATGGAAAGCCGTTCGCGCGAGCTCTCTGCTTCGACCAGAAAGATACGAGCGTCAATGCGCGGTGTGTACGGCATTTTTTTCCCCCAAGGTCAGAGCGCTTTGACGGCGATTTGACGAAGTCTGCGACGAGAGCCAGCATGTCCCAGGAGTGAGCTAACGTAAGGGTCCCTGCCGTAATCACTTCCTCGGAAATGAAGCGAGCACACTCGTACTTCCTTTAGCTCTCTTTCTCCTCCGTTTGCAAAGTTCACGAAACGTAGCCACTTGCTTCGCCGAGGTTCGTCGTTGGGCAGCACATGAAAGGAGATCTCCTCACCGGTGGGGATGTCGCACTCCCTCGACGATTTGCCCGTACTACATGGGCATATCAAAACGTAGCAACGAAATTTCATTGTAAAGTACTCGAACAAACTGAAGTTTTCAGTGGTTGTAAACTGGAAACGAGCTCCTAACAATAGCAGCAAGCCAACACCATTCCGAAACTGCGACGACTGTCACTATCTCGTCACTGCTTGCTGTTCCTTACTCCCCTTGTTTCTATTTTTACCTTTGCTGGTTGGCGATATGACGGCCAACCTCCTGTGAAGGGATTACGATACGAAGCAAGGTCGCGGCTGTGCGTGCTGGAACGGTTCGTTGGCCCCGAAGAGCCTCGAACCCGAAAATTCGTCTGCGCGACGGTGGCGACGGCGAGATGTCGAGTTCGGCTGGCGGTAGTTTCATACGCATTGGCGTACAGGCTTGCGTGTTTATTCGGAACTTCAACCGTTTACTCCACCGTTCTTAGTGTCATAAAAGGAATGTGCAGTATGTTTAACGGGCATATAGCTCACTATGCAAACTGGTAAGCCCTGCCTATTGCGTTTGCTTTTGCCGGCCTCCGCCAATTGCAGAGCATTCTCGTGTGACATCATAGGTTCTGTTGCGGGAAATGAGCTGGTGGGTCGCATGGTCATTCCCTTTTTTCCTAATTATGTAGCTTATTTGAGCGAAGTTTGTGTTAAAAGTGGTGTCAGTATGGTTCTAACGAGGCAATCTTTCGAATGAACCAAACTTGTGTTTTCTCTTCATGGCTCCTTTAAGTTCTCTGTCCCTAGATGGGGAGCAGTGGAGAACTCATTTACAACTTCTTTTGAGAGCAGTATTTTGTGGTGTGTTCAGCTGTAATCTAAGGTTTATACAAAAGAGACTTCTTTGCAGACCGAGGCCGGTGAGGTCGACCTGGTCCGGTGAGTAATCCTGCATTTCCAGGCTGCCTTTCTGTTGAGAAAATGAAAATACCTTGGGGGGGATTTGATGAGCCGGGAAAAATTGGTGCAATGATGGGGAGTTTTTGCACATTTCAATTTTAGTTAAAAAAAGGTGTTGGGGTGGTAAATTGTAGATGAGTGAGAATTTTGATTTGTAGATGAGTGAGAATGTAGATGAGTGAGAATTTTGCTCCGAGTAAGTGAAAAATGTAATGTTGCATGCACGCAGGAAATGCAACTGCTGATGAGGCTGTTCTTTCTGCTGGGGCTTGTGTTTCCAGTGATGACTTCTACTAGCCTCCTTCTTTGAAAACTAGGGCTCCTGAAATTGTGATGGGTATATTCAGAGGGGTCAAACTGCCTCCTTCCGTACATCTGCATGCGTTGGGCATTTGCCTGGCTTCAGGTATATGTGCTGGAGCATGATACCATAAAGTGCCCTGCTCTGTAGCTATGTTCTGTCCACTGAAGTAGAGTTGGGCAGAGTCTGCTACACGGTGTTGCAAAAGCACCACGACATTATGCCACATGCAAATGCGGTTACTAAAAAGAATGTAAATGTGTCGGAATCAGAAAGACCTTTTATTATGCCTCGGAGCTTCCTATTTCGAAATGGTGAATGGTACATAGCTTTGTGTAGATGGTTTGTCTTTTGTTTGGAGAGTCGTCTTCAATGCGGTCCTCACTGTCTCTGTTCACAAGCGGGGAGGGGAAGAGGGAGGGAGGGGTGCCAGCGCGAGCACTCTTCCAAGGCAAATGAACAACAGGAAGTGCCATGCACCCTAGCCGCGTGGCATAAGCAAAGGGGTGGCTTCTGGGGCTGAGGCAGGCAGGTGAATCAGTGGCCTGCATCCTGTAAGCTCCAGTGTTTGGTTTTTCTTGCCAGAAATGATGGGTGTGCTAGTCCTGGTTGCCGGAAAAGAACTGAGGGAGGCCCCCCTGGGGTCACCCGGGAGCTGCATTGGTGTAGTTCCTGGCCAGTTCTCAGTGCTTGCCCCGGGACCAGGCTGAGCTGATGAGTCCTTTCGTGGCCTTTTGAACTTTAGCTTTTCACACTAGGCCCAGTTCTCTGATGCACACGAATTAACGTTACGAGTGGCTTGGGTGTTGTGTGGGGCCGACCATTGGATCTCTGCAGTGGGTTTGTATGGGAGCGTCACTTTGTTCCGCCCACCATTTGAATGTGCCACAGCAGTCAGTGATCGTGGCCCATTTGAACTCCACTTGAACCTTGAACAGCAGGAACCTGCGTGGATGGAAATAGCCACCTTGTAAAGTTGTCAGAGACCAGTGTGGAAAGTGCGTCCGTCCTGCTTTAATGCATGCACCATGAGATCCCAACATGAATCGTGACTCTGCAGTTGTTTTTGAGGCGAAAAGTGGAAACGCCTGCATGCTCGAGATTTTGCCGCACATTAAGGGCCAACTGCACTCAAATTTTCGACAATGTAAAACTAATCTCACCTAATAGTACACAAAAAAGAGTGCGAAATGCGAAATACAAAGCTTCAAACAGGAACGCGAGCGACGCAAACAGCTCATGACATTGGCGTTTTCGGAATCGAAACTAAATAGAAAAGGCTGCCATTACCAGTGGCCGGACGCGACGTACATGATGGAACCGGCGGCCGCTCAGAGCCGCCTTCAAATGCGCGTGGTAGCATCGCGTTTCGCACTGTTATTTCCACAGAAGAACTCCCACTACCGTTTGCCCAGGGTAATGGAGTTAGCCGCAATTCCGACATCGCGTTGCTGTCAATCGAGATAAAGTAGACCGTATGACAGTTATTTTTATATCAGAATAACTGCCGTTGTAGAAATCCTTGACATTGCGAATAAAAAAGCAGGCCCTGATTTACAAAACTAGTTGCTCGTACGATATCCAAAGGCAGCTTTGGTTAGCCAGCACCTCGGCTGTCACATCGCTCCCTTTGAAGGGAATACACCGCAGGCGGGCGGAGATAAGTCAGTGTTTTTACTATATATTGCATGCAATCAGCTTCGTGAATACAGTTGAACCTCGATATAACGAGCCTCGATTTAACGAAATTCGCGATATAACAAATTTTTTCAAGTTTTCTATCAAAATTTTGCTAAATGCATGCATTTTTATCTCGATTTTACGAAGTAATTTCGTGCGGCGCTTCCGATTTAACGAAGTCACAGCAAGAAAGGAAGAACGAAATTCCAGTTGAGGCACGTTTTATTTTGCCTCTCAAAGCCTACATTGAAAACATTCAGTTCTTGCATTAACTCTTAAAAGGCTAAAATGAAAGAAAAGCAGAAAGCGGAGAGAAACTGCTCAAACCGCTAGCGTTCATGGACGGTTTAATAGTGCGGCCACCATTTTGACGTCTCCATCGTTGCCTACGCCAGCACCCTCTATGCTTAGGCTGCCGAAGCCTACTTCAAGCTTTTTTTTTTTCTACGCATCTTTGCTCACGGTGCTGCTCCTCTAGGTTGTGTTCACTGATAACCACATTAAAGGGACACTGAAGTGAATTTGTCAAGCTCCTGTTTTTGCTTGCACTGCGTAGACTGGCTCAAATTAGCACACTTTTCATCGTTTATCCGGTTGACAAATCGGTAATTATTTTACAAAGCGCGAAAGAAGAAAAACTACCATACGCGGTTTGCGGCGGCCGCACCAACTAAAGCTGTGACGTTAGGAGGAGCGGGCACCGTGATTGGACGATGCCCAAGGTGAGCAACCAAACAAGTTTCGGTTTCGGTTCAGTGGTTTCGGTTCACTAAAACACAGCGGGTGGCGTTGTTGGATGGGCATTCTCAATAACTCAGTAATCATCGTACCGCGCTTCTGCCATGTTGTCAGCTGTAAAAATGCACAAAGATAAGCCTCCTAGGACGGATCGGAATCATAGCATTCACTAGCCGAGACCTACGCAGTACATGAACGCCCTCCGCGTACCCGCAGACGCCCAAATGTCATGCGCTTTTCCCCCATATTTCGAGCTTGCCTCCCTCATGCCTGTATCGTAAAAAGCGTGTTCGCACCAGGCCAAGGGTCTGTTCATTCTTGCCTGTGCCCACTGCCTGCAAGCAGTCGGTGCTTATGGCAGCAGCACGCCAACGAGAACTCGCTAGCGTGCCAGTGCCAGCCTGCGCGCGTTCTGTGAATTAGTTCGTAGAGCCATGAACGTTGCGGCCCAAAAAAAGGTGAACTCAATGTAGAAAACATCGGCGGAAAACGAAAAAGTTAACTTACAAAAAAAAAAAAGCACGTAACTGCGGGGATTCGAACTCGTGACTTGCAAAATACTTACGGTGACATACCTAGCGATGACCTAGCACCCCAGGCCACTCGGCCACGGGCCGGGCTCTGCTGGCCTTGGTAATATAGGGTATATATTGTACAACCAGTTTACACTTTTATTTAGTTTTGGCATTTCAAGCAGCTTAGGTGACTATTTGTTGTATTGCGCTCGTGCAGTAAGCGTCGCCCGAGTTTCCACAATAGCTCACGTCTAGCAATTGCATTTCGTAGACGGAAAAGCGTTCGCAGATGCGTAGTCGTGCTGCTGACCGCTGTGCTTGTTTGCCCAGCGCAAAAAAGTGCTTCCCGCACCCTAGTTTTACGCTGTACGGTAAAAATATCAGTTGATTTTATTTCCTTAGTACCTATATTGACTTCGCTGACTCTTCTCCCGCCTTCAAAAGGCCTTCCTACTGGCGTACCAGTCAGCGAAGCGTCGCATGTGCGCTTGTGCAGCGCTTGTGTGAAGCGACCTTGACTTGGAGCTAGATACAGTGTACAAACTAACCAAGTAAAGAAAGGCAGATTCTTCCATTCACAAACGTGTCCTGGCTTCGTTTCAACTGAGCGAACGAATTGCGACGACCCGTCGGCGGCCGGCGGACGAAACGCTGGGCCGACTGACTCTGTCTGAAGGCCGGGGAGCCGTGCAGTAGCGCAGCCAATTGCGAGCTCGGCTCCTCTCGACGTCACACGAAAACGCCGCAGAAAATGGGCGAGCGTAAAGAGAGGAGGACAGCATTTTCGAATTAATTTTTCTACTAAATAAAATCGCGTAAACGTGCCCAGGGTGGTCGAAACATGGCCTGGGGACTCCGGACTACAATTTGCGCAAGTAATCCCGCAATGTTTACATATCACTTCAGTGTCCCTCTAATATTTTGTTCGTGAATCATTAGGTGATTCTTGTAAGCAGCATGAGCACTCCAAGGGAAAGAAAAGTGTTCCGAACAAGAGCCTGAGGAAGATTCGGTGAAACCGACGGCCACGAAAGTGGTGGATGGCATCGACGTTCGGCGGAGGCACGCAGGCGCACGCGAATGTTTAAGAGCAAGCCTTGTTAGCGCTGTCAGCATACGAGCGTCATGTAAAGCCCACCCTGGTCAAGAAACGCCAAGCACTTTTAATGGACTATTTCACTACGGCTTGAACACCGAGTGCCGGTGGCAATAAATTGCTCTCTTTGAACGCGGTCATCTTCGTTTCACCCGTGTTCATTAGACAGCTGCGATGCGGAGAAATCGGTTTCTTTAGGGGTAAGTGGGCATAACAGTAACTGGTTAATCGAATTTGGCCGGAAGATATTTAATGTAAGCTTTCCGCCTTAGCGGGAGCACGGAAGCGCTGCTCGACACAGTGAAGCGGTCCGTGTGTACTCCGCTCAACTCACAATCGTGGCTTTATCTAGAGTGTCGTGGTTGCATCACGTGCCGATACTGCAGAACCTTTGTACATGAAAAAAGTCTTTCGAAAGTTTCATAGCACCCTTCCGCTGTTGGCCCGCCGCACCCCTCAACGCCGCCACGCCTAAGCCTACCACTGAACGGACGAAAAGAGGCGTAACTTCGAACCAGCACCTCGCCGGGGTTAAGTTTACAGGGCGTGGATGCGGGTTCAATTGACAGCGGCGTTTAGTAGTAACCCAAATGAAAAAAAGAAAACAGCGAAACCTAGTCTGCTATCATATTTAATGAGGCATTGCGGAAAACGCACCGGTTTTACAACGGCACATGAACTATCGTCGGCTATCCGAATTCCATTGATTAATGTTGAAACTCTTAATTCGCACAGATTTCGCCCCCAGTTTTAGTACGAATTTCGCTTTAAGTGGAGAGGTAACTACATAGCAGTTGTTTCTGGGTGGTGGGCAAGGTTTTGAAACCTCAATAAGTGGTTAAATGAACTGTTAAATCAAAACCTCTATTTTAAGAAATTCTCGATTTAACGAAATTTCCGCCCCCAAGTACGACTTCGTTATATCGAGGTTTAACTGTATCAGCCCAGTATTTTTTGCCTTGCTGCACATCGAGAATCGAATTATAAAAGCGTTCTAAAACTATGAGCCAGCTCCAACAGCTACATGATGCACTAAAATACGAAGAAAATGTGTCTACCACTGTTTTCTACTTTCATCCGAGACATGTGCTGTTGAAAACATTTTACTTTCAAATAAACTAAACCTAACGCTGTACAAAAGTAAATACTTCATTTGGGCATTGAAAAAAATCAAGTTTATTGTTTATAACAGGAACAGTGCGTTAGCTTTCGCATTTCGCGAAGACGACGGCCGATATTTGTGCGGATGTATTTGCTATCACAACTAAGACTAATTTTGGTTCACTTAGCAAGTATGGCAAACGTCGCGCAAATGTTAATACCTGCGTGTACAAGTCTAGTTTAGGTCGCAAAATTTTGGACAGGTCTAAGGGATGGAGGTAGCGTTCACCCAGCCCAAATATTGCAAATATGAGACGCAGTAGTGCAAGTGCTCAAGAAGTTTTAAAAGATCTCCTTTTTTCTGTGATATATGCAATAGGAATGACAAATGTAAGGCAAGTGTGCCTGTCGTGGTAAAGTGTGCCTGTCGCGGTATTTTTTTTTAGCAGAAATATTTCCGTGTAAGTTTTGCTACCTCCAGAACGTTTGCAAGCGCGCGTATAGTTTATAGGCTTCTAATCTCTCTTATTGCACTGGAAAAGGCAGATATTGCAAGCTATGCAGTTAGTTTGAAAGTTGTGATGGTGACGGCGGTACAGCGCGGTGGTGTAGCAGAGAAACCCCGGGCAAACACGTCCCTGCACCCGGCGGAGCGCCGTTCAAGTTGCCGGAGGAGCGCGAGCTTTACGGGACACGTTCCGCAACATCAGTCACAGGCCGCTCGGAACTTGTTTCGGGGACTATCCGCCAGGTGCAAACGTCGTCTGCACGGAGCTACTTTAAATGACGGTACCTAGTGGGCTTTGTGCTTACGAAGCTTAGGATTTCGCCAGGGTGCTTTAAAGAGCTTAGACTGCTTATTTGGATCAAATTTCGACAAAGAAAAATTTGAGTGCAGTTGGCCTTGAAAGACCCCCAGGGGGTCAAAATTAATCCGGAGCCCTCCAGTATGGCATGCCTCGCGCACTGGTGTAGTTTTGGCGCGTTAAACCCCATGATCAATCAGTTTTGGTAGTCTCAAGTCGCAAGTTCCTTTCGGCTGGCCTCCATTAGGGCCTTGGGTTAGCGCAAGGTGGGAATTAACGCCACTTGCCTTCACAGCTGATGTCTGTGCTACATTTGGACCGTAATGTTTCTGCCAATGGAAGTTCTTCTTTACGCTCGATTTGAGGTGCTCCCTTCGTTTCTTTTTTCTTGGATTCATGTGATTTTATGCTTTTTTTTTTCCCCAAGATGCTGGGACGTTTCATTATCAAATGCTGCTATTTCCTTAGGGGGCCTGCTTCTGGTAGGTCTGTTACACGGAAGTGCTCAATTTACCACCATCTTATACTAAATTGATTGATTGATTCTGGGGTTTAACGCGCCGACGCAACGCAGGCGATGAGGCGCGCCGTAGTGGAGGGCTCCGGATTAATTTTGACCACCTGGGGATCTTTATCGTGCGCCGAAATCTCGTACACATCTTATACTAAAGGTTGTAGCATAGTGGGATCCCAGTGAACGTGTACATCGGAAACACTTTTCCCGAGTCGTATTATCTGGTGCGGGGTTGTGGGTGCATCTGCCTTTCTGTTTTGCACTCCTTTATGAAATGCGCGTCGAGAGTAGTGCCACTTCTGTCAAGGGCACATTGTGCAGCACGTGTCAAATCGTTCTGCTAAGCCCTGTGCACGAGCAGTGCAGTCTTAAATGCAGCGTTCATTGTGAGGTTGTGCTTTTTATTCCTTCCCCAATTCAGAGAAACGCACGAACATGAAAAAGCTGCTTTGCATGAGTACATCTTTAATCTCCATTGAGAAGTGTGAGTTATGAGTGACTGCATTGAAGGGGCAGCTGTTACTTAGAAAAGATGTGGAATGGTAGTGCAGTGGAGCATGTGTGGGCTACTGCCGCTCATTCTTTCAGGTGTTGCTTCGTTGGGGAACGTTCAAAGAAAAGCAAATCGTCGCTGAGTTTGTGGCTTCAAATTGGTTACGCCCCGGTTAAGTGGCTGTGGGCTTCCAAGCCCCGAGTTGCTCGTTTTGTGATGCTGCTGCTGCTGTGCTTGCACCTCCCCCCTCCCCCCTGCCAGGTTCTTCAGCAAGTGTGTGGAGGTGAAGGACGAGCTGATTGCCAGGCTGGACGACCGAGGTACCAAACGTTTCCCTTCCTTTCAAGTTCCTTCTGACTCTCTGACTCCGTGCACTTCTGACTTCTGACTCCGTGCACCGAACCACCCCTAATGCGCCAGCATTGTTTGTCAGCGCCGTCGAGGGGTTTCCCCAGGAATCAAATCTGGGGGAAGGGGAGGCTGGATGAACTATAAAAACTGTTTTTTTAGTCCACTAGTTAAATAATAGACATCTACTAACCAAATGCTCACCGCCTTGACATGTGTTTCCCTTTTTCTTTGTATACACCTGGGAGGCTGTGTTTTCTATTTATTCTGGAAAAAAAAACATTTTTTTTTTTTTAGAAATTGAGTTTTTAGCGAAAAAGGTCAGTATTCAGTTCAAATGTCTGACCATTTTTCAACGTGCTATAAGGACATTTTCAAACCTCTTGCCACGGCCAACGACGAGATTTAGGTTTTTGAAACAATGCTTAAGAAGTACACGAGTGATGGAGCACTTCTAAAGCGGGCACCAATTGTCTTTCGAGGTTCACAATTTGCGCTCACGGTGGACGCTCACCTGACGTCCACTGCAGCCAAAGCTATGCGATCATATTTTCAGAGAAATTTTGTCCCTGGTTGGAAGTAAGGCCCCTTAGGTTAAAGTAGACAAGTACATATTTTCTGTTTCTGCCTCATTAAGGACGAGCTCATTAAACCTCAGTGCTACCAGTGGCAAGGAACCATTTTGAATGCCCACTTAAAACACCAAAGTTTATTGAGCTGTAAAATTAGTTCCAAGCGATGCACCAAAAAAACAATTGTCTTATTGCACTTGCTGGGGTTCGTAGAGTTGGAAAATGCAAAGATTACAGTTTTATGACCAACACTGCTTTGCCCATTGTTCCTCCAAGAATGGGTAATTATCTCTAATTATCTTAGTAACCAATTGACGAACTCAAAAAATAATGGCATATTTGAAATCTGTTGAAAAAAGGCAGCAAGACTGGCAAGTTGCACAGAGTTTGCTTAAAAATTGAAAGAAATTGTTTTAAGAGCCGTGTCCACTGCCATCTACTAGGCACAAAGCGAGGCCTTTCGAGTCTGATCCCTCGGCATCTGATAACTCGGAATATTGTACATTTCAAGATGTAGTACAAGGACTGCGTTCCTGGTGCAGAGTAGGTTCTAGAGCACAGTAGAACAGGTAATATAGTACACAAATAGATTAAGCTGATTTGGCAGGGGGTTAGCACCGCCTGCTGTGCCAGCCCACTGCCAGACGGCCTTTGTGGCTATTCCAAATCTACTCCCAAACACATGTACCCTGTTGCGTTTTTAAGTGTTTCTGGGAAATTAAGATTTTAAAGCTCATTCCGTATCGCGTGTATTCACTAGCGCATTACCCTGGCCTTTTTAAATCGTCTCTCTTGTACTTAACAGGCGACATTTCAGTTGCACTTCCCAGTACTACACTCTCTTTACAGCGATACTTTTCTCGGTGCCCTTTGCCCTCTCTGTTGGGCCTGCGCCATCAGAGGACAGCAGTCGTCATCGGGAAGCATTGTCGCTGGTTGTAGCGAACACTTGCGTCGGTGGTGTCTCCCGGAGGGAGAGTGGCGTGCTGCGGGAGGAGCAGGGCGGCCCAGACTGCCCCCTCCCTTCTTCCTTTGTGCAGAGTGGGACCTGCTGCCTCAGCTGTGCGAGCAGATGGAGCAGAAGCTGTCCAGGGCACGGGCGCTGTTGGACCGGCTCCAGAGGTGCAGGTGGGCTCTGCTTCTGCTCTTGCACCATTGGCCGCTGGGAAGAAGTGGTTCTCGCGGAACCGGTTGCGGCCCTGCGATTGCTTTTCGTGTGCTGAGGCAACCACACAGCGTCTTACATGAACGGCTGCTTCATTTTGGCCCGGTTTTGCTAATCCTCTCCTTGCAGCATGAACCAAGGGGGCGTGGGGCTAGCCTTAGTGATGCTAGCCAGACCAAGGGGTGGCGTGGCCATATTTTCCCAGATTTCATACCCTCATGGGGTATGAGCCCGGCATTTTCCTTGCGTACCCAGCGACGTCTGCTGCGTACCCTGAAACACTCCTTTGTATCTTTCGCACAGCTGCTAGCGGAGCTTTACTGTTTGGCTTCAGAAGCCTACGGGAAGAATCGTGGGTTTTGGAACAAATGCATCGGCTTTGAGCCTCAGCAGTGCCAGTTTGTTCACCGGGATGCCGGATTTTGTTCCACCGTAAAGTGTCCTCTCCGCTCAATCCTGCACATTACTTCCGTAAGTGAAAGTGGTTTGGTGCCTTTCAGGCTGGTTTAGGCGCGAGGCAGGGCACGTTATCGCGCGTATTTGACATTCTGCATTGCACTGGAAGTACACTGTTAGTACCCATCTTGGGACAGTGTGTCCCCGCAGTGCTTTGTGTTGTCTTTTCAGTGCTGTTAGCTGTTCTAGTCAGCCTGCCAATTGAAGGGTCATTGGGACTTTCGCCTCTGGACGTGCCGCGGTGCTTGCCTGCGTGTGTGGTGGGAGACGGATAGCATGTCCTCCTTCAGTGCACCCCGATTGGCTTTGAACCCCTGAGTTCTGCATGGACAGGATTACTGCCAGGAGTGTGTCGAAGATTAAGGCCTTGCACGAATCAAAAGCGAGCCTTTCTTCCCTAAATCTGGGCATAGGCGTGTGCGTTATTGGCCTTGTATGTGAAGAGGAGGCTGCAATAGAAGGCTGCTCGACAGTGCTGTCACCATTGTGAAAAATCTGCGGGTCATTTGAAGTAAAGCGGATAGCTTAGACGGGCGTGGGTGAGGAGTAATGTGCTTTACTGTCGGGTGTCTTCCAGTCGGGGTCAACTCGTGCGCAAGGCACATCATGCCTGCGTCTTTTCCAGCCGAGTTCATTGCTAGGGCTTGCTGTCTACAGGTCACCTCTGCTGGGGTTTCAATTTGAGCTGCAAGAACATTTGGAAGAGTACTCTCTCTCTCTCTCTCTCTCTCTCTCTCTCTCTCTCTCTCTCTCTCTCTCTCTCTCTCTCTCTCTCTCTCTCTCTCTCTCTCTCTCTCTCTCTCTCTCTCTCTCTGTGTGTGTGTGTGTGTGTGTGTGTGTGTGTGTGTGTGTGTGTGTGTGTGTGTGTGTGTGTGTGTGTGTGTGTGTGTGTGTGTGTGTGTGTTTCACAGGTCTCGGTGGCCGCCAGAAACTGGCCTGTAAATCTTTTCATTTTTGAACTGCTAATTCAACGCTCCATGTTTTTTGTCATGAAGCTCGAGCTGGGTTAGGAAACACTCATCTCAGCTTACTGTATGGAATGTCGCAAAGTGTACCATCCAGTAGGCTGTGGTCTTAGCAGTTTTCCAGCTGATGTTGCACAGTTTGAAGCCTGCGTGTGCAGTGGGGAGTGGAACAGCAACCCAAAATCTGAATTTTTAGCTTGCACCATCATTGTACAGCAAACATTGCTGTTAAACAGAGTTGATGCCAGTGACAGCGAATGCAGCAAATTTGTTGGAACTCAAGATTGGGCTCCGTTTTTCTAAAATGTTCGGGCTTTTTCTAAAAACACTCCCAGCCTTAAAGGGACCCTGCAACACTTGCCATCGACTACTCAGAATGTATTTTGGGGTAAAGTCTATTGTCCCAGCAATCTCCTCCCTCAAGAATTATGAAAATCCATTCACTATCAGCGGAACTAGGCACGATGAGAAACCGCGCATAATTGTTCCCTCTCAACTCGACCGCGGACAACGGGACGAAATCTGCGCGCTCTCTCCCGGAGAGGGGGACGGCTTGCGGCGTTCTTTTCGGCGGCCTTCAATATATCACATGCCGGAGCGTTCTCTCCTTTTCTCCACAATGTCGAGGCGCCTATTTCCGGTCTCGTGCCACAAAAAAGCAGGCATGGCTGCCTGCTCGCAAGCGCGCGCTCGGGCTGGTAGGGCGGTTTTGAAGCAATAACCATTTGTTGTCGAGTGGTCTAGTTGAAAGGGTGTATTCCGTTCATCACTCAAACTCCGTGTGCACTCAAAACACAAAAGAAACGCCAAAACTGCGTGCAGGTGCAGGCTTACAAGTGGTTGGTACACAGCGCCGACGACGGTGGATCGTCACAAGGAATGCGAGAAATGAGCCGCGAAGTTGACCAGCGACAGCCAATAGGACAGCCATGGCCAAATTGACGTCGCTTAGGCCATGCCAGGGGTGCATAATGAGGATAATTGAAGAGAGCGCAGTTGGTTTTTCTGTGTCTTTCACAGTGATTTGCACGCTTACCACTTCGCGTGCGCGTGTAATATTTGGCTCAGGTATTCCTGGCAGTGTAATCTAAACGCCGTGCAGGTTTACTTGCACTGCACAAAGAGTGTTGCAGGGTCCGTTTAATGTGGCAGAGTGCAAGAGTGGTGTACAGAGGACGTGTTTGAAGGCGACCGTGTGGGAAACCTATGCAGGCAGTTGGCCATTGGAATGCCTTCAGGGGCCGGCTGTGTTGATGATGCAAGACTCGACCTTTCTCGCAGGACCTCTGCAGATGCATTCCTGGAGGAGCTGGAAGGGCAGCTTGCCGCAGCTGTAGCCAGCCTGGAAGACTACCAGCCGGAAAACAGTGCTGAGGATTAGGAAGAGGAGGGCTCTCTGCAGGCCAGCTCAGATTCCCAGGTGCCGTTTACTTCTTACCGCCTTGCGTTATTGCTAGTGGCTGTGGTCGCAGAGTGTCTAGGTAAGCCGTGGCATACCGGGTAGTATTGAAGGTGCATTTAAAAATGAAAATGCAAAAATTGGAATGTGGCATCCACAAATTGGCATCCACGATCATTTCGTTATAACTGCTATTTGGCTATAAGTGGCTGCACTGTATAAGGAAAAGCGAGGGACCTAAAACTGAACATTGTGGCACGCCTGAAGTCACAGGAAGAATTGGAGAGTTAAATCTATTAACATGAACAAATTGGGAACGATTAGCTACAAAACATTCGATCCACTTAAAAACTTGTCATGCAACTTGTCGTGTGTCATGAACAGGCTGGAAAGTTGAGAGGAAGCAGCAGAAGGCAGAAGGTTGAGAGAAAGCAGCAATGTTATGATTATTTATGGTCCTTCAACTAGTACTATAAAAATGGAGCCCCAGAAAGATTTGCTTGCCAGGGATTCTGTGGGAAAAGAAGCCAAGTGGCTAGCCAAGACTAGTTTAACTCGTATGGCAGTGCCAGCACACGATTGCAGTGGCAGATTTCCCCCAGTATGAAGCTGTATGGCTGTGGTGAGGTGTTTTCTTTTTGCTGCTGGGCGGCCTGTTTTCTGGCTTCTTAGTGAGTTAGTGTTGCAGGGAAAGCTGACTGCCTGTGCAGACACTTTTGCTTGCATGGGTGTGGTGGCCAGTCAGGACTGTATTACACATCTGTGCGCTTGTGCAGTGGTGTTTGGCGATAAAAGCGGCACATGACATTGTGAGCAAAAAAGACTGAGGCGTGGCAGCGCAGCAGCAGAACGGGCGAACTCTGTATGTTGTGAATACGCGTCGCAGATCTTGCAGTGCAGCCCCTCCAGTGACTGACAGCAGGTCCTTGCCAAGCCTTCTGGGAGGCTGACATGACCAGGCAGTGTCTCACTAAAAGGGTAGCCCTCGGTTCTCACTTGGGCCACTGTGGGCAGAAGTTCGCTTTTTGTCTAATCTCGCGTGCTAGGGGAGTTGCACTCGAGTCCCAAGGTTAGCGCTCGCCTGCTGTGGGCAAGCTTTAGGCATGTCAGGCTCACTTGCACGCTAAAGCCAACAAAGATATGGACAGTTCTTTTGATTCATCTTTCCTTTTGTGAGGCTACAGCAGGCTTGTTGAGAATGCAAAGCTTTGTGGGGATGAATTAGCGTTTCTGACAAAATTGAAGTGATTATTTTGAAACGTGAATGCATCCGTCTGAATGTGTGTGAGGGGAATGTACTGTTCCTTCTTGAAGCCGTAGAGTTGGAAAAGTAATACCAGAGTCCTTCAATGCTTTTCTGGTCACGAAACTGCGCCCGGAGGTTGATATAGGGACAAAATCTCTCGCTAGCGGTGCCACCCGTCGTAGGGGGGCCACAAGCCGCCGCCAGTGCTGGGCTTGTATGCGCACTATTGCCGACGTTTTGACGCGATTATGTGCGTGCTGTTCTTCCTGTTGCCTTTTCTTAAACATCTCTGAACGCATCAATGCCACCAGATAAATAAGTCGAAACTGGATCCAGTGTCGACGACGAATGAGAGCTGTTTACTTTGGAACGCACGCATAGTTTGCTTGGGAGTGCGGGCCTACCTTATAAACAGCAGCACCTTTAAAAGTGTTCTCACACCGCGCAATAACGCATTGTGTTAATAATTACCTCATAGCCCAATTACATGCGTACTTGCGATGCCTTGAAGCGGTACGTCATAGCTCGCAAGTGTTGAAAGATGATGCTCATGCTCCCGATGCGAGCAGCTACTGCTAGATCTGCTCGACAACGTGTTTATATTTGCGCCTGGCCAAAGGGCGATTATGTTTGTGCGGTAGGTGAGCTTTCTATTCTGGTAGTGCTGCAAATAGGGGGAGGAGGGTGAACGGAATGAGACACGACTGGGTAGTACAGGAGCAATCACATTGGTTTATATCCGGCTGGCCCCTCGCGCGCTGCTACCCAAGTCTTCAAATGAAGTGAATGGTCCAACCAGAAGTTTTATTCCAGACCTTTCAATCGAGTTTACACCCAAATGCGCAGTTGTTTTGGTGTGAGCGCCGATCGCTTTCTTGACACGGGGACTTTCGACGGCGCGGTTATAGCAGCCGAGCGCTTTTGTGACCGCTCTAAACACGAGTTTCACGTGCCTAACATTCGGTTGATCACTTTTTTCCACGCAATTTACACGGGGCACCCGCCGCTTGACGTTTCCTTGTGTTTACTGTTTATAGCATTATTAATTACCGGCCGACAACCCATGATTTCCTCGGTAAGGGAAGTACAGCAGCCTAATCTGGAAGTTCCTTTTGATGCCAGTGCTGGCTGCTCGGCCGCCTTTGCCACTACCGAGGCACCACATCATACATTTTTTTTTTTGGATGCTGGGGGGGAAGGGGGGGGGGGGGGTATGATATAAAGCATTCAATAAATCTTAAATTTGGTGCTAATGATACGCCGCTTGACCATTCGTGCCGCCTCTTCGCTGGTTGCCTCTGAATCGCTGGCCGGGAGCGCGGTTTCGCCTTTGTCAGGTAGGCCTGGAGCCCGTCAAAAATCCTTGGAATGGCATCTGTCCGAAGCCTCGGTCTCTCTCGCTGAAGCGACACGACCACCCCGTTCCCCATCTGCTCGTCGGTCCTTACAACGTCGCTAGCATCAAAATGCTTTTCGCAAACCCGAACGTTCTTGCTTTCGAAGTTGAAACCGCCAGCTTCCAACCGCGGTATACAGTGTAGACCGCTTATAACGTATGTCGCGGGAGCCGCGAAAATCCGCACTATAAGCGGTACCGCACTATACGCCTCGAGCGCGGCCTGTAGGGGCGCCACTGAAATCCCCCTAGCGGCCCGTTTCGAAAGCAGGCGCGGGAGTCCACGCCCCGCTCCCCAGTGCCGCCGCTGCTTTTGCGGCACGTTCACGACTGAGATTTACCGTTTGTGAGCGTTTGAAATTCATGTTTGTGTGGAGCAGTCACTCTGCTCGCAAATGGGGTGTGTTTACGAGAGTGTAAATGTTTCCGACGCGATCTTAGTGTGGTATTTTCGGTCTGTATAAGCGCCAGGTGTGTGTGACAGGCCAGCGTCGCGGAATCGGCGTATGATGGAGCCGATTGTAGTTACACTGACCTGAATTTACTAGCCGTGTCTCTGTAACCACCGGTTCCTCAGATGTTCATGCTACGGCTATACACTACGATTTAAATCGGTTTTGTGCGCTTACATAATCAGCGCAGACTCATACCTGACAGCGCGCCAGTTGTTTGCCAAAATTATACCTCAGATATTGATCACCACCATTTACAAGCCAGTCTGTGTTAATTTCGGAAATATTCAACAAAAGTACGATGGACAATGCATAATTATACTCGGGGATCAGCACACGACAGAGTCGTCTTGTCGTGAGGTGCGCGCCCGCAGACCTTCATCTGCTTACATATATCCTCTGCGAGCAGCGCGGAGACGGGCTTACAATATAATCCGCGTCCGCGACTAAATGCTTCTTCGAAATATCGTCATACGGCACAAAAAGCCTGCAGAATAAACCAGAAACTGAAATCAGAGGGCCTTATCACATACCACACTCTTCCAATGACACATTTCATCGCTTGTTGGACAGCCTACCCTGTATACTTCCAAAAATGCATCCGCCGTACGATCAGCTCTTCGTTGAAGTAGAAAAACAAAAGGAAAGTGAACGCGAGATTGATGTGTGGGATTACTAAAACGTTCATTGCTTGATTCCGCTCCGCATTTGTACGCAGC
Source organism: Haemaphysalis longicornis (assembly GCF_048455015.1). Taxonomy (NCBI): domain Eukaryota; kingdom Metazoa; phylum Arthropoda; class Arachnida; order Ixodida; family Ixodidae; genus Haemaphysalis; species Haemaphysalis longicornis. The sequence goes on from NW_027526203.1 coordinate 73,068,369, forward strand.
GTCCCCCCCCGCCCGCCCCCCCCCCCCCCCCCCCCCCCCCACCAATTTCTCGCGAAATAGCAGTGCATTTCGCGTATAGTTGGTCTAGTGAAACCTACCTGGCTTAAGTTTAGACGAACGTCTTTAGCATGCCAGAAGCTGCACTGTTTTTTTTTTTCTAATTTCCGTTAGAGCTTTGTTTCTAAATTCCGCATTGGCATAGCATTTATTTTTCTGTGGTTTCATTTCCTTGGTTCTTGCTATATGGCGTGTGTGGGCACATATTTAACGACGCACAGGCTTGGAATATACTTTACATTCTCGCATGGTTTATATTCTTATAAAAGGCATAAGTTATTGTCCGGGATTGGGTAATCACTAATCACATCCCCGAAACATATTTTTCTGCGGCGTATATATGCGAAACGATGCCGCATTCGTTGTCCACGCTGCAAAATGACGCCAACCTCTCATTGTGCCAGTATCAGGCCTAAACGAGGCGTCAGTCGAATTCATTTGTGCCTGATGTTTTGGAGGTGACATGGGTGATATGTTGCTTCCGTCGCCGACGCCCGGAAGAGCGGCGACGAAGCGCGCAGAACCGCGTCCCCGGGTAGCTCTTGCAGGCGATCGCGTACTCTACGAAGACGCAGCTGCTTTTTAAGTGACCTAAACGTAATCTTTGCCTATAGTCGTCACCATAACAAGTTTTTTTTAGGGCGCGGAAAGGCGAAAAGAAGCGAAACAGAACCAAAACACTGCACGAGCCCCTATCAGTCACGCAGCGCAAATCCCGTCAACGCCGCGGAGAAGCGGCGGCAGGTGGCGCAGCGATCGCGAAGCTCGAGGCGTATAACCAAAACGTGCGCGAATTCAACCAAATCGCCACGTACCTCTCAAGTCATCCTAAATTTTTGTTCACCCAAATGCACAGCGCCTAAAAACGAAGGAAGGGTCTTTATTTCGTATTATTTTTAACATCAGCCGCTGCTGCCAGGTCTCACACATTGCAAAAGCGCGGTCTTACAAACGGCGAGTGCGGATTTAACTTCCGTTGTGTTTGTGTTTTGAAAGACCATGGCTGCGTTTTTTGCGTCTATAAAGATGCCGCAGGACATGATAAGAAAGGCCAGCGGGATTTTTTTTTACCCCACCTTGCGTTCACGATGCCGAAGGCGGCTGCTTATCAGCGCAACGTACTGGTGGTGGAAATCTTCGCGCGGCTCGCTTATTTGGGGAGAGCGGTGGCTTATCTGCACAACGTTCTAAAGCGTGAACCGCACGGACCGATTTCTCGCGAAAACGTGCAGCGCACGCCGCAGGCGCGGCGACGCCGGCGCGGATACAACTGATGTAATGTGTGCGGCGCGGTAAGAGGCGGCAACATGGCGTCGGCACTGGCCGTGAAGCGGTGCGGGCAGCTCCAGGGACCACATCCAACTGCTCGCTGAAATGCCGCATGAGGCGCAAGCGAAGATGCTCATGCAAGAAAAGAGCTGATAATGTGACCGCAAAGTGGAATATAAACTGCCATCCATGCTGCTTGTGAAAGCGCCCATCAAAAAATACCGCGGCGGTAGGCCTCAACTAAAGTCCCTTCATCTGATCGAGGGACTTTAGCCTAAACACCTCTGGCGCGGCTAGCCGGCTCGGAGCGCTTCGAATCTCCCGCCATTAGGTGCGCGTCTTTCCATTGGTGCAAGTCGTCAGGCTCCTCCCACTGCCACGCGAAGAAGCCACCGCGAGCGCGGAATCGTAGACGCGAGCATGAAAAAAACGCACGCGCAACGCCGACGTGCACAATTCGTGTGCGAAAACGGGCCATGCGGTTCACGATTAATAGAAACAACTTGCCACGCGCGGACGGGGAGCCGATTGCTATCTTCCGAGGTGCATCAAGCAAGGGCAGCTGTGGTTATCACGTACGCGCGAACTAAAGGGTGCCTATTTTTTGCTTCTGTGTCGAAGTTAGAGGAGAGCAAGGGGTGCGCGCTGCGTCAGATGGCGGATTTCATCGTTTCTTTTTTTCTTTTGCTACTCTGAAACGATGCCCCAGCTGCGCCGGTCGATGAGCAGACCCGCCGAAAAACCGCACTATAAACGGTGTTGTGCTTCGGCCAACCGCATCTTAAGCGGTATGCTTATGCATTGAGTTCTATGGGAGGCAAACCGGTGGTCACGAAAACCCGCGTTATATCCGGTCCCGCACTATAAGCGGTTACGTTATAAATGGTCTACACTGTATATCTCTTCCATTTCTCTCGAAGTTCGACGCTACTTGGGAAACAGAAGAGCGACGCCTTTTCCTTGTTGCTTCGGTATCCGGAGCTGCAGCCCGTCACACAGCATGTCTTAGGTCGAAATTTTATGCTGTCCGCCTTAAACGCGGTGCACTGGCACATGAAGTTCACGTGACGCTGATGCAGAAACTTTGGTGGAAGGAATACCGCGAGCTGCCGCCACACAACGCCTTCGGGCTGCCACCGCTGCCAGTGCGTTCTGCCGGGTGCAGCGGGGCGATGGCCCCTCTAAGGCAGCTTGCGCCACGTAGCAGCCGTTCTTGGCACCATATCAAGCTCTCCCATAGAGTGACGGAGAAGTTTTGTGACGAGAACGGTATTAAGGGACTCTGGTAATACTAAGGAAGCAAACTACAAGGCTGTGGAGGTGACTGAAAGGACGGCAAAATGTTGTGGAAAGGAGGTAAGGCAGTGTGGGTAATTTACCGTAGAAGAGCTACTGCCTGTCAAGGACAGAATTTATTTATGTATTCATACAGCAGTCCCCGCCAGAGATTTCAGAAGTGTGGTACAGAAATGTTCGTTGGAGATAAATACAGTGCGATAATTATTCACGCTATAATGGCAGCAACATAGATTAAGCAACACTTGATGCAAACAACAGCAGCGATGGAATAGACGTTTCGTGAAAGGCGAAAACGACGCGTGTCGAGATTCCAGCAGAGATCCCCGGGTGGTCAGGATTAGTTTGGCCCCGCACGGGGCACCTTGAGCAATCTTGGTGACGGTACTGGCGATACCGCGGACCCCGAGCCCCCAAACATAAGCTGGATCCAACCGTGGCGATGTGTTTATAGGTGGAGGGTTAGAAACCACGAACGGTGGCCGTCGGAGCCCAGGTCAAGCTCCGGCGGATGGGCTCCCTGTCTGTTTATCAGGCAGGGAGCTCCGGGACCTCCTCAGCTATCAGGGTAAGGTTGTGGAAGAAAGTACCCCCGTCCCCTGCTTCTATACATACTGTATGGCATTTTCAAAACCCCCCCCCCAAACGTGATCGGCCCCCTAAAAGGGGCCGCACCGAAGTATCGTTTCCTCCATTGCCATCTTTGACATTTCCTGAACCAGATCATTACTCTCGATTTCTTGTCATGGAGTCCCTCAATCCAACCCACCCTCTTGCATCTCAGTCAGTCTTCTTGATCGCAAAATATCTTGAAGCCATAATAGGAAAATCATATAAGTGCAAAAAACAAAGGTCTGGTGAACTACTAATCGAGGTAAATGACAAGCAGCAGTCCACGAAGCTTCTAGCTCAGACTAGACTGGCTGATCTAGACATCAGGGTCACACCCCATCGGAGCCTCAACAGCTCGCAAGGTGTGATATCCGAAACGGATCTCTTGAACGAAACGGATGCGGATCTCCTTGCCGGCTTGAAGGATCAGGGCGTCACTGCCGTGAGACGCATCACCATCCGCAGAGACGACAAGGAGATTCCCACCAAACACATCATCTTGACTTTCGACCGCGCAGTTCTTCCACAATACATAAATGCAGGTTTTATCCGTTGCTCCATCCGTCCCTACATCCCGAACCCGCGGCGCTGTTTTAAGTGCCAGCGGTTCGGGCATGGTACAAACTCTTGTCGTGGCCGAACGACGTGTGCGAAATGCGCGGCACACGATCATCCAAGTGACAATTGTCCATCCGATACCCTGTCTTGTGTGAACTGCGGCGGGCCGCATGCAGCGTACTCCCGCAAGTGCGAAAAGTTTCAACTGGAGAAAAAGATAATCAACATCAAGGTAACCGAGAACCTTACCTTCCCAGAGGCGCGAAAGAGGTTCGCCTCTTTCCCCCTGGGGAGGTACGCCGACGCAGCTCGCCGGGGGGCGGAGCGGCGTCTCGTTTCCACAGGGACCCAGTTCAGCGAGGCTGACCTGGTCCCTCCTCCGCCCCCCCCTGGGTTGCCTCTGGCAGCCCAAGCCACCACCACGCCGCTTGCTGAGGCAGCAGCGGTTGTGGTGGCAACCTCTTCCATCGGGACCGGTGCCGCTCCCGCCTCTGTCTCCCCGTCCTCCAGTGCGTTGGAGGGTACCGAGGTGATGGACACCACGGGCCCCGCACCGGTTCCCACCGCCACCGCACCGCCCGTGCCACCTCTGGCGCCCCCGACGGTGGCGGCTCAAACGAAGGGCTCCCGAAGGGGGGCCAAGTCCGGGGGGCCCGGTCCGTCGGGCACCCCTCGAACATCCGACGACGAGATGGATGTTGGGCCGTTCCTGCCTGCAACGCAGCGCAAGGAGCGGCCACCGACTTCCAAGCCTACAGAAAGGCCCAAAAAGCCCAATCCAAGAGTAACAGCCCCGAAAGACGACACATGAACACACACAAACACACATTCCAGTCATTCTTAAATTTAAATAATGGGAACAGAAAATATTATCCAATGGAACTGCAGAGGCCTCCTTAAAAATCTTGACGATGTGTATGAGATTCTGCATGCCAGTCAGCCTAGTATTATGTGTCTCCAGGAAACCCACCTCAACTCTAAACAAACAAATTTCTTAAATAGGTACATGGTATTCAGAAAGGACAGAATTGGCTGCACCCACTCTTCAGGAGGTGTGGCCATTATCGCCCAGAAATCATTAGCATGCCACCCTGTCACTTTAAACACTGTCCTTGAGGCTGTAGCGATCCGTACCATAATATTTAATAGGTTGATAACGGTATGCTCTATTTACATCTCTCCTGATTTTGCACTTCTGAGCTCTGATTTAGGTCAGGATTAGTTTGATTAGCTCTGATTTCGAGGCACTGGTTGACCAGCTGCCCGAACCATACATACTAACAGGCGACCTTAATGCGCACAACTCTCTTTGGGGCTCCTCCAGAACGGATGCCCGAGGTCGCCTGTTAGAGAAGTTTCTTACATCCTCCGGAGCATGCCTTTTCAACAAAAAACAGCCTACATACCATAACTTAGGACACAATACATACTCGCATCTTGACTTGGCTATTGGTTCCGCAGTTCTCTTTCCATGTCTTGAGTGGGGTGTGGGCACGGACCCATATGGTAGTGACCATTTCCCCACTTCATTAACGTATATAGGTGTAGGCCCGAGCAGTCCATCTTCCCATAAAAGGTTTAATGAATCAAAAGCAAACTGGAGCACATTCACACAAACATCTCAACTACACCACACATCCATAAAACACCTACACGTGGAGGAAGCCGCCCAACTCGTCACGGCGCACATCCTCGACGCCGCCGAAAAGTCCATTCCCCAGGCCTCCAGTGGGTCCCGCACCCCAAGGAGGCCCTGGTGGAACGAGGACTGCAGGCGGGCGCGAGAGGCCCAGAACAAGGCGTGGGGTGTCCTTCGGCGGTACCCCACGTCAGATAACCTCATTTCTTTTAAACGGGCAAAGGCTTTTGCAAAGCGAGTGCGTCGTGAGGCGAAAAGGGAGTGTTGGCGCACCTTCCTCACTTCCATCAACTCATACACTGACACACACAAAGTCTGGGCACGAATACGAAAACTAAAAGGACAACAGACACACAGCCTGCCCCTGGTTAGTACAACAGGGGACACACTGGAAGACCAGGCTAACACACTTGCACAACACTTCGAACACGTGTCCAGTTCAGCACACTACACAAACACTTTCATGAAACACAAAACATCTGTAGAAAAGAAGTCCCTGCGTGATAACAACAAGTCGCACACTTCTTACAATTCTCCTTTTTCAATTCATGAGCTGAAGGTTGCCCTGAGCACATGTAAGCCTTCAGCTCCAGGTGCAGACAAAATCACATACACCATGATACAACACCTACACCCAGACACTCTTGAAACACTCCTACATCTATACAACAACATATGGCTTTCGGGGCACATTCCTCGCTCTTGGAGAGAGGCCATAGTAGTGGCTTTCCTGAAGGAAGGAAAGGACCCTTCCTCTCCCGCTAGCTACCGGCCCATCGCCCTCACAAGCTGCCTGTGCAAGCTCCTCGAGAAGATGATAAACAGGAGACTCGTGTACTTCTTAGAGTACAACGGTCTTCTCGAGAGCTGCCGGGCTTTAGGGCGGGGCGATCTACGAACGATCAACTCGTTGCGTTAGAGTCATATATTAAAGATGCTTACCTCCATAAGCAGTACCGTATGACAGTATTCTTTGATCTTGAAAAGGCGTACGACACTGCTTGGCGGTACGGCATCCTCAGCGATTTGAAGTCCTTTGGTATGTCGGGTAATATGTGGAACACGCTTGCCAGTTACCTCTCTGAAAGAACGTTTCGCGTGCGAGTTGGAACTGCACTCTCTAGAGTTCATGTGCAGGAAAACGGTGTTCCGCAAGGTGGAGTTTTGAGTTGCACGTTGTTTATTGTAAAAATGAACTCTCTTCGGAAGGCTCTGCCACCAACCATTTCCTGCTCAATCTATGTAGACGACGTGCAATTATCCTTTAAGTCTTGTAACCTGTCTATCTGCGAGCGCCAAGTCCAGCTTGGTGTTAACAAGCTAGCTGGCTGGGCAGATAGCAACGGTTTTAAATTTAATCCAGTGAAGTGTACTTGTGTTCTGTTTTCGAAAAGGCGCGGCATTCGGCCGGATCCAGACATCAAACTTAATGGTGTCTCAATTCCAGTCAGAAATGAACACAAGTTTTTAGGTGTAGTCCTTGACGAAAAGCTCTCGTTCATTCCACACATAAAACAACTTAAACATAAATGCTTAAAGGCCATGAATATACTCAAGGTTCTCTCCCACTCTTCATATGGGGCTGACAAACAACTTCTTTTACGTGTTTTTACCAGCCTGATAGGTTCACGATTAGACTATGGAAGCGTTGTTTATGGGTCAGCAAGTAAGACATCCCTCAAAATGCTGGACCCAGTGCTTCATCTGGGGCTCCGGTTGGCATGTGGTGCCTTCCGGACTAGCCCAGTCGAAAGCCTCTATGTGGAGTGTAATAAGTGGAACCTACAACGTCAGCGAGCATACACAGATCTCCTTTTTGCTTTTAAAATGTCATCTATGCCACACCATCCTTTTAAATCGGCTTTTTATGATACGTCTATGACTGCACTACTCCTAAACCGACCATCGTTCTCTGCGCCCTTCTCTTACAGAGTTAGAGAGGAAGCGTCAGAGCTTTCTGTCTCCTTTTTAGACACCATACAAAGTTCTCAAACAGATTTCATAGCACCATGGCATCTCCACCCTGTATCATGCGACACATCCTTCACACATGTAGATAAAAACCGAGCTCCCACATGTGCAATTCTGCAGCACTTCCTGTATTTGCAGCAGAAGTATCAATTTTCTGAATTTTATACGGACGCCTCTAAAACTGCCACCTCTGTGTCCTGCGCGGCGCATGGGCCCGGCCTTAATGTCACTAGAACTCTTAACAGTAATACCAGTATCTTTACGGCAGAGGCTTATGGTGTACTTCTTGTTGTTAATCATATCTTTCAAAGTCACATCCCACAATCCATTATATATACAGACTCCCTCAGTGTCGTGCGGGCGTTGTCGTCAACAAAGTCTTCAAAAAATCACGTTGTAAATCTACTAGTCAAGGGTATTATGTCTGTGTATGTCCACAAATTTAAACTAGTCCTTTGCTGGGTCCCTGGCCACTGTGGTATAGCCGGGAACGAAGCAGCGGATCGAATGGCCGCTGCTGCTACACTCTCGAATACAGTAGACATAACCACATTACCCTACACCGACGTGAAACCACACATCAGACAACAACTTCGCAAAACATGGCAAACACATTGGAGTGAACAAGCAGACAACAAGTTACACGTAATAAAACCACACTTGGGACCGTACACCTCCGATACACGCAACAGATACATAGAAGTCGCCTTGGCTAGATTACGGATAGGGCACACTCACGCAACGCACTCGCACCTGCTCACTGGATCTCCAAGACCTCTGTGCAGCAGGTGCGGAGAGGCCCTATCCGTGATCCACATCCTCATAGAATGTAAGGCACTCGACATTACACGACGCAAACGCTTCCCACAACTACACACACGACATATTCCACCACACCCGTCATACTTCTTAGGAGATGATGCCATGTTTTCTGTTCAGCGCACCTTTAAGTTTCTATCAGAAGTTCACTTTTTACAACTCATCTCATACCACCCATAGCTTTACCCCTGGTCCTATACACCAGCCACCTTATTTATTTTTTAACCACTCTTGTTCTTCACCCTGGCCCTTTACACCAGCCGTACTCATAGTTTTTAACTGATTTTATTTCGTGTTGTCTCCTCATCAAATAACTTTCAGTTTGGCGCTCTTTGCCCGTGTCGGCCTTGCGCCAATAAAATCAAACCATCATCAGGATTAGTTTGGAGCCCTCCACTACGGCGCACCTTGTAGGCCGGGTGTACCTTTGGCGGGGTAAGCCGCATAAAAAATTAGAAAAACAACAGACACCCTGTCACTATACGGGTTATTACAATCAACAACTGTTATCGAAAAAAGAAAACTCAAAACAGTTTGTGCGGGTTTGGAAACGTGTTATTGTGATCGTGGGAGCGCAGGGGCACCCAAGTGGTCTGTCACTGTCTGTCTGACATAGCTCGCGCAGTGAGCTGCCGTATTTTTACTAGGTTCTAATTTACTAAATTCTAGGCAGACACTAAAAAAAATGCAGACACAAAAATGATTGCTGCACTTGCATTAGAAGATTTATATTCAAACGCAATGAGTAGTCTCCAAAAGCAGAAAAGTGACACGCAGCTCGCTCCAGAGTTTCTAGCGCCACCTAGATGCTCTGCTAAAAAACGAGTATTGCAGCCACTAGTATCCATGGCCATAGCCAACCAAAGCGCAAGTTACAGGCCACCATTTTGAACAGTGTTCCTCTAATTCCATATCCAATCGGCAGTACAAGTGCACCGGCTTGGTGCCGCTATGTCGGCAGCGGCGTTGTTTCAGTTGACGCCTTTGAACGGAAAGTGTGATGGTGGCCGGGAGCTCGTCGAACCTCTAGGCACGGCATCAACTTGGCACTGATGATAGCAATGCCCGCAAGGGCGGGGTCTTGCGACAAGCCTGGGATGACATCTTGGAAGGCTTGACTGAAAATCCTTACTTTCGGCTGCCTATTCGGGAGTGCCAAATAATACGAAAGTATCAAATACCGGCATTCGGATCAGAGCGAGTAACGAATAGAGATCAATTAAATCGAATATTCGACAACAAATGCCCACTGTGTGAATGAACCACGATCCTGTAGGACTGGGAGATTGAGCTGTTGCCATTTTACGGAGTGAAACCTACCACCGCACCCATCGCAGTGGCTCAGTGGCTAAGGCGTTGTGCTGCAGAGCACGAGGTCACGGGTTCGATTCCCGGCCGCCGCGGCCGCTTTTCCGATGGAGGCGAAAAGCAAAAACGCCCGTGTGCACGAGATTTCAGCTGTGGGGGCCCGTGTTCCCCTACGCCTCGCCTGCACATGTTTCCGCGATCTGGGAGCCGCCATTTTGGGTAGCCGGCGCGTCACGTAGGTCGTGTCCTCTTCATGACCCCGCGCGACGCGCCGAACCGGCTTGCCGCGAACGTGTGCGCGAGGGCGCGAGGGAAGGAGGACCAGTTTGTCACCTTCCTTAGCGCCACCCTCTCCCCGACCTGGGGAAGATCTCCTCTCCCCTCCGAGCTGACCTGCGGGACGAACGAGCGCTCCGGCGGGGAGTCGACTGGGCGATTTGGTCGGAGTCGGTTGGCTCGGCTGTGCCTACGCCGAATGCCCCGATGGCGGTGAACCCAGTTGGCTCCACGGACTCTGCCGAGAGATTCTGCCCTGATCGGTCGCTTCGGGATGCCTCCCCTGCTCCCGCGGCCGTGATGACGGATATCGAGGTCTGAGCCCAGCGGCTTGAGCGAGCGACAGGAGCCACTGTCTCCCCGCGAGCGATAGTCGTGTTGTCTGGTGTATGCACTGTATCTGCCAGGCAATAAAGCCTCACTTTGGATTGCCGGAGCCTGTCTACCGCATGTGAGTACTCGAACCCGTGCGTGAGTTTTCGGATTCCGCAGGGCTAGTGTACGGCGCGTAGCGTTCTCTAGCAAAGCTAGCCGGGGTCCTCTGCTATCCCGTACGTTAGCCCACATTGGCGCCCAACCAAGGTTTTTTGCGATGACAGGGCGGCACCCCCGCTTCTCGTTGCTTGATTCCGAAGTTGAGGGCTGGTTGTCGGACGAGATTGCTTGTGGTAACGGCTTGCGGGACGCCACTGTCGACCCGCTGCTGCCCACCACCGCGCTCACGCCAGAGCTTTGTCGAGGCGGCGCCGATCTCCCCGATAACCGACGCGCCGCGCAGGATAGTTACGGGAGCCATCCCACTTCTGCCGGCGTGAGGCACTACGACAGCGCGAGGGATGATTACCCAGTCCCGCGCCTGTCGGCCGCCACCACTACGCCCAGGCCCCTCTGGGGCCCAGGCAGCGCTATCCTAGCAGGCAACCAAAGCGCCGCGCGGGAGAGTCACGGGAGCTATCATCCCACTCCTGCCGGCGTGCCGCACGGTGTCGGCGGGCGGAACGCTTCTTGCGACCACCTGCCGTCACCACGGGCTGCAACGAGATCATGCCCTCCGGGCCTTGGTCGTAGCAACCCAGCGGATATGTTTGCAAAGGAGGAGCTGCGCCGCAGCTCTAGCGCACCCGACCCCGCCGTGTACGAGCCTCACGGCTCTAGCGGTGCAGCGGTCGCCTCGTTTGCCGGCGTGTTTGCGCCACGAACGTACCCCACCACGCAGACCTCGCAAGCGGTTACGGCTAGGGCGCACGTCGCCTGCCTTACGCCAGCGTTGTCTCGCGAGGAACCACCCCTGCCTTCGGCAGCAGTCGATCTCGCACAAGCCCTGATCAACGCGGGGCGCGCACAACCGAGCGTCAGGCCTAACAGCTCGCTCGGTAGCCTCAGAATGCCCGAGTACGGCGGTTACTCTGACCGCATGAGTGCTACGGAGTACCTCGAGGCGCTGCACCGCTATCAGGAGGCGTCGGGTATGGACGACAGCAAGATTATAGGACGTGTTCTGCCTATATCGCTGACCGCCCAGGCTGCACGGTGGTACCGGCTGGTGGGACGCGACGCTCGTACGATGGGCGAATTTGAAGCGCTCTTTCGCAGCGAATTCCTGCCCCCAGATTACGAGCGCCGCATGTTGAACGAGCTAGAGATGCGAACTCAACACCGAGATGAGTCTCTGCTCGAATACGTCAGGGCAATGCAGGAGCTGTTTTTGCTTGCAAAGCCCATGGCGTCTGAGGCGGAAAAGGTTGAGAGGGTGACGAGACAAGCCCACCCAACTTTTGCAGCGTACCTTCGAGGCAGTCAGTTTGCCAACCTCAATGAACTGGCCAACGAAGCAAAACGCATCCAAGCCGATATACTAGCTGCTCGCAGCTATCGGCCGCCTCCCCCAGCCCACGCCACGCTGGAGCCAAGGTGCGCATGGCAGGGTGCGTCCCCACCGCCCATGCCGCCCGCCGCGGCAACAGCAGCGTACGCGGAGAGCACGGAAATAGAGCCGCGCGATGTGTCGGAGCGCGCGCTCGACCCGTACTCGTACGCCATGCGGGCGCGTTCTGACGCCCACCAGCAAGGCATGCCGCGGCACGGCTACGGCCGGGGACAAAACGCGCATGAGGAACCCAACAGCTACGCCCGTGTGGAAAGCTCGAGGGGACCGAACGCGCAGCGCGACAGTCAGGGAGCAGTAGCGCACTCGGAACCCAACCGCTACGCCCAAGTGGCAAGCCAAGGGAACCCGCCAGCGTTGCGCGGACAGCGGCCTCCGGCTGCGCAGTCGCATCGCGGCATCGTCTGCTACAAGTGCCGCGCAACGGGCCACTATGCCCGCGCGTGCACCGCTCCCTGCCCGGCGCCGGAAAGGCAGCGCGATTCGGGAAACGCCAGCCGCCGTCGGTGAGCACTTCGTCGCCGACGGCTATGGCTACATTAGGTGGTGAGCCTGAGCCCCTAATCCCGATGGCGTGCAGGGTGAAACGCCCCAACGCACGAGCGCCTTTCATCGCCCTTACGATCGCTGGTCGAAAGTTTGCGGCGTTGCTAGACAGCGGAGCGTCTGCGACGCTGTTCGGCGATGATGTCCTCGCTCATTTGCATCGGAGAGCTATTCGATTGCGAGCTTGCGACATCGCTTTCCACCTAGCGAGCGGGAAAGCCAACTCGGGCGGCTCGGCGAGGTTGGTGGTCCGATGGGAGAAACGAGTGCGACGCCACAGATTCGTACATCTCCCGGGCCTCACAGTGCCTGTAATTCTCGGCCGTGATTTTCTGGCTCGTACAGGCATTGTGACTGACATTGTCAACGGCGGGTATAGGCAAGGCGTTCATGCAGCCCTGCTCCCGTTTGCAAAGCTGGCCGAGGTATCGGAAGCGCGCTCCGCTCCGAATATCTCGCGCGCGCGCGGCAAAAACACAACGCTGCCGGAGACGCTTTGCACTCCGGAGGCCGCGCGAGTGGGCGGGGAAGCCATGTCTCCCACCCGCGCAGCCGCCGCCGCGATGGTAGCTCGACGAGCGCGCCTTGCGCTTCCGAGAGCACGCACCCTCCCATCGCGCAGCGTAACAAAGGGAGCCCCGAAGGGACGGCTGCCACCCCGCGCCGAATCCCGGGCAACCCCCCCTTACCGCCCATGCCGGCAGTAGCCCCTGCCTACAATTCCGGTACGGCGTTCAGCAGCGAAGAGTTCCTTAAGGGTGAGCAGAACTATCCGTTTTGTAAATAGCCTGTATATTATAGGGATATATTGTTTTTCGTTGTTGTTTTTGTTGGGCTCAGGGAAGAGCCGTGCTCTGAGATGGAGCGAGGTGGCGCGGCCACCGTGTGTCCGGTAACAGCTGGTATTGCTGTCGGCACCAAGTTGTAAATATTTGTGAACCCGAATCATTGACAGGCCAGGAAGAGCCGAAAGTCTGTGGAGGGGGGCGGCGCGGCCGCCGAGGCGTCCGCTAACAGCTGGTATTGCTGTCGGCGCCGAGCGCAAAGCAGTTCGTATTGCTGCAGGCGCGTTTATTTGTTTATTTGATAGTTTTGCTTTGTTCGTTTTTTGCTGTTTTCTTTTTGTAGGATATGTTTCTGCTCAACCTAAGGGGAACTTCTGCTGATATACATCCCATCAAAGGAGGCCTCTGACCCCTTCAAGGGGGTTATCCTGCGCAGTCGGCGAAGAGCGGTTTTTGAGCTCTTTATGCGACTCGCGGGCGGCCGGTCACGAGTGGGCCCAAAGGCTTACATTTTAAGTTCTGCCACACCGTGACTTCGCTTGATAACCTCGAATGTAGTGTGTGATACCGGGGCAGCCTTCTGCCCTGAGCACACGAAATTCCGGGTTATCCAACCGCTGCACCAGCGTTAGGGTTCCCTTTTTGGCCCTAGCCTGGCCCGAGTACACTGTTTCGCTTTCCCACTCGGAAAGCAGCAGCAGGGAAGTTGGGCGTTGTTTTGCTGTTACTCCCGACTTGTTTCTGCAGCACGTCCCCCCTGGCGTTTGCCCCCGGTCTGGTCATGTCGCCCGCAGCCACACCACACGCCGCCGGTTCCGGAAGCTGCTGGTGCCTACCATCCCCGGCAGCCCAGGCCCCGTCCCCAGGCCGCAGCCCGCTTGACGCGGTCCAGCGACGATCGAGATGCGGCCTCCTGAGCAGGCACACCTGGCGCCTCTCCAAGGCACCTGCCACGGGCGCTTCACTGGCAGCACACGAGCACTCCAAAAGCTGCTCTTCTGGGCTGGTCCCTGGCGGGCCCGGCCTGCACACTGTCGAGGCCACGACCCCGTGTCGACTGGCTCTTCTTGTGCCCTCACAACCATGGCGGCCGTCTCTGCGGCGGAAGCTGGTGGCCTTGCCGGACGAACGACTGGCTTAAGAGGCCCCTCCCGTCTGATGAGACGTCGGCCCACCTGCTGCCTCGGCCTGCGGTTTACACCTGCCGCTCTCGCATGCTGTTTACATCTGCTGCCTTGACCTACTGTTCCTGGGCTGCCCCACCTCCAGTGACTACAAGACGCGCTGGACTGAAGGTGTGTCGTGGACTGTGCGTGTGGTGTGGTGCTGCTTCGAGATGGGAGAACTGTTAGGAACTTTGCGGACCTTTGTTGACCGGGGGCGAGTGCTGTTAATTTAGGGGTGTGTTGTACTTTTGCTCGGCAGCGGTTGTCCAAGCGGTGCAGGCTCGGTCTTGAGGAGGGGGGGATTGTGGGGGCCCGTGTTCCCCTACGCCTTGCCTGCACATGTTTCCGCGAGCTGGGAGCCGCCATTTTGGGTAGCCGGCGCGTCACGTAGGTCGTGTCCTCTTCACGACCCCGCGCGACGCGCCGAACCGGCTTGCCGCGAACGTGTGCGCGAGGGCGCGAGGGAAGGAGGACCAGTTTGTCACCTTCCTTAGCGCCACCCTCTCCCCGACCTGGGGAAGATCTCCTCTCCCCTCCGAGCTGACCTGCGGGACGAACGAGCGCTCCGGCGGGGAGTCGACTGGGCGATTTGGTCGGAGTCGGTTGGCTCGGCTGTGCCTACGCCGAATGCCCCGATGGCGGTGAACCCAGTTGGCTCCACGGACTCTGCCGAGAGATTCTGCCCTGATCGGTCGCTTCGGGATGCCTCCCCTGCTCCCGCGGCCGTGATGACGGATATCGAGGTCTGAGCCCAGCGGCTTGAGCGAGCGACAGGAGCCACTGTCTCCCCGCGAGCGATAGTCGTGTTGTCTGGTGTATGCACTGTATCTGCCAGGCAATAAAGCCTCACTTTGGATTGCCGGAGCCTGTCTACCGCATGTGAGTACTCGAACCCGTGCGTGAGTCTTCGGATTCCGCAGGGCTAGTGTACGGCGCGTAGCGTTCTCTAGCAAAGCTAGCCGGGGTCCTCTGCTATCCCGTACGTTAGCCCACACAGCGCACGTTAAAGATCCCCTGCAGGTGGTCAAAATTAATTCAGAGCCCTCCACTACAGCGTGCCTCATCGCCTGTGTTGCGTCGGTGCGTCAAAACCTCACTGCAGTGTTCCACCCGTTGGGTTGTAGCAACTGTCTCATAGTCTGGAGTAATTGAAATCAATCCAGCGGGCGCTTTCTGACACAAAAGCTGTTAAATATGGGAGCACTCAGTTATTTACAGCGATCTCCTGTGCAAACCCACTGAAGTCCATAGTAATTACCTATACACACACCTTACGAAATACCAGCAGCAAATTAAATTGGGCTCAATGGAGGGATGAAATAGAACTAAATTAAAGTGTAGATTTAGATGCATTTGATGCAATTTAGATTCATTCCGAAAGCCTGCTGGGATAGGGGTGGTCTGGAAAGCTTAGGGAAGGCCTTTCTTTTTAAAAGTGGACACGGATGCGATGACGACGATGATATCTAATATACGTTTTACTAACGGTAACTTTCCTTATACTGGGCCGAATTGCACTCCTTTCTGCAACCTTGACCTTGTTGTTGGTTCCCTTTCTTACATGTTCTTCACGTGGCATTCTCACGGAAGTGGGCCGTCGTTTGTTGCTTGCTTTGAACCTCCGCTTCTGCACTTTCACTTTGTTCTTTCTATTATCGGTTACTCGTGGTTTTCGCTGCATTCACGCGAGGGTGTTGGGATCTCAGCAACGGAATGGCTAAGAGTTGTGTGCTGGCTTGACACAACAATCTGTGGGATCGGGTGTACGGTTGGCTGCAGTTGGAGAACTCGAACACGGTTGAGCTCCCACTCTGGCAATTTCCAATTTTGAGTTGCACGTTTCCGACTCCTTCAAGACTCAGAGTTTCCGTCTTTATGGCATAGGCATATTTGTACAGGCTTGCGTTATTTCCCGAGCGTTGTTTAAGGCAATGTGAACACAGCAAGTACCATGACTTTTTTTATTTATGAACCAAGTCTAATCAAATTTGGAGTGTTTATGTAACGAACTACTGTCCTAATAACAAATCTGAAGACGGTTTCAGGATATCTTTGATACTTTTTGAGTTACAGTGCTAATTACATGAAACTGGCATTAAGGATAATTGACTAATTAGGCAATCACTTAAAACCAGAAGTATTATGTCACAACAAAAGTGAAACTTCTCTCTGTTTTTCTGGATTACCCAAGGGAAATAAAGCAATTATCTAATAGCTTCTCAGCTCAAAGTGGCCCTTGCTGATCACACGGACACAGAAATCTTGTTGAGTTCTTGCCGAATTAGTTAATTGATCGTGGGGCGACTTTGTGAGGGTAATTAGTCTTGTACCTCAAAAAGCAGACAAGATGTTTTTAAACTCATTTCGGTTTTGTTATTGGGACGGTTAACTACATAAATGCCCCAAATTTAATAAAATCTGGTCCACAAATGACAAAAATAGTTTTACTTGCTGTGTCCCCCCCCCTTAATTTAAGTCGTAATCAAAACTTTCGTTTCCTTCCCAGTCACTTAGTTTGATTACACGCAGTTTGCGTTAAACTTGCGCACTACTGTCAGCCCGTCACAGCAGTCCTTTGACCCTGGTGTAGTCACCTCTGTTGTGCCCCTTTAAGCAGTTTGAAAAGCCCGCTTTCTTCCAGAAGTTGCACGAGTTTTCTCGGAGGGCTTTGTTAAAAGCGGGAAACAGTAAACCACCGCAGTCGCTCCCTCCCCCCTGTTGAGCAAACTCGTTGAAGGTGTCAATGTGAGCCAGTTTTGGAGTGCAGCAGTGACACCAAGTCAGCCATTTCGAGTTTGCAGAAGTGGAAGGTGTATGCCCTTACGGTGCGGTGCGATTGGTCAGGCCATGCTCGAATACCTGCACTTGCCCCGTGCTACCTGCCTGGACGGTCAAGATGGAGACACGGTCACTGACGGTTCTTTCAGGCTTCGAGGGTGGAAAAATTTCTGATAAAACTGCCTGGGAACGTAATAGCGTTCTATTCTTTTTGATTTGCTTTCTGGGCTGTTCTATTTTGTGGAGACCATTCTTCTGGCACAAGATTCCCTTCCCTTTCCCGGGAGCCACTTCCTGCGCAAACCCGGCTCCTCATATTCTTTTGAGCAACTGCTGAAACAGTTCAAGTTGTTTGACACCAGTAGCCTGGTGGTATAATCGTGGGTTCTGGAAGGAACGCCACGGGTTCGAACCCTGGCAGGGCTAAATTCTTTTTCTTGTCGGTTATTACCCATTAACTTGAAAATGATCTCTGCCAATCCAAGTGGTTCAGGACCTCACAAACCTTCCGTGAGCTGCGTTAATCTCTTCGATCTTCGAGGTTCCTCAGACAATGAAGCTATCCTCAGTGTCTCTTATTACCCATCGTTTTTTTTTTTCGTCGTAAAATGTGCTCTCACCTCAATTCCGGGCAATTTTTTTTTGTAAGTGTGGCGCGATGCCTTTCAGGTTGTTTGAAGGGTGGGGCGCAGCGTATAAACGCGTTAAATTAACCTTTTGCTTAGCTAATGCGCCGAATCTGTACCTGTCTTGAAGCTGAATATGGCTCTTCTGTACCTCCTGCCCCCTACACCATAGTGTTTCATAGTAATATAGGTATATTAGAGGGAAATCTTGGCGCTGCAATCGCTGGCTGCCGTGGGTGGTGCCATTGCAGCTATAGCTACGTTCCACGATACTTGGCTTGTTTTTGTCTCGCATCCGAAATCAACAAAAAAGGGTAACATCGTGTGCTTCTTCATCTTGCACGAAGCTTCTAAATAATCCCTGACGAATAGATCTTTCTGGAGCTTCAATTTTATAACAGCAAAACAAATTTGGTTAACCTTCAACAGTGATATTGTGGCTTTTTTGCGGCCAGAGGCAACTTTCCGGCCTGTTCATGAGCCGTGCTACGGGCAAGTGGAACGTGCCTGCTTGGTACATGACGGAACGCTTGCTGAAGTGCGGCTCGCGTAGGCAGTGGCGCCAGATTTCCTTTGAGTATATACAGTGTAGCCCGGTTATAACGAAGTTGGCGGGAATCTGAAATTACTTCGCTATAACCGCTTTTTTGCTATATCTGGACTCTAAAAAAAAATCAAACATTATGCAGACCAAGAAAAAAAAATTTATTTACACTTTCTGAAAAAAAGCAATCAAGGGTCCCTCGCACGCGTTTCGCGAGCGCGCGTTTCAGAACACGGTGCTCAACATTGTCCAACAGATCGCAACTGCCCGGTTCGGAGCACAAGTACATATGCAGCGTGTCGAAAGCTGTGAGGGCTGCTCCGGCGGTCCCAGGCTGAGGCCCACCAATGTCGTCACCTTCGCCGTCCGAGGAACTGCTATCTCCGGCCGTTCCCTTTTCGGAGACGCTAGCAGCGAGTTCATCGGTGGTGAGCTCCTCCGTTGCGACGAGGTCTTGATCTGCTAGGGCAAAGTCCAGATAATCCAACCCGCTTGGGACAAGGCTTGCATTGCCCGCAGCCTCCCACAGCTGCCCCAAGCTCGTCACTGCCGCGGCACCATCCGCTGCAGCAGCTTCGATGTCTGCTTCTGCTGTTATTTCTTCGGCAGCGCTGCTTCCCCGCGAAAAACCTGCTTTCTCGAAGCAGTGTAGAATGGTCTCAGACTTCACGTCCTGCCAGGCTCCGCTTGCGAAAAATGCCGCCTTTACTAGTGGCACCTTCAGGTCGGCAGCGTTGTCGGCTGTACAGATGTCAATGAGCAGACGCTCGATGACACGGTGGCGATAATGCACTTTGAAGTTTGCTATCACTCCCTGGTCCATCGGCTGCATCTTGGCGGTTGTGTTCGGAGGCAGAAAAAGTACCTCGACAGCGCTGAGATGTGTGTTAACATGGTGTGCGCTGCAATTGTCCAGCAAGAGCAGCACTTTGTGCTTCTTTGCGGACATTTCCTTATCAAAGTCTGTCAGCCACTCCCGGAATGTCTCCCCCGTCATCCACGCCTTTGTGTTGTGTGTGTACGCGACAGGCATTGACAGCACCTTGGCGAAGCCCCGCGGTTTCTTGGGCTTGCCGATGATCAATAGCGGCCACTTGTCGGAGCCGTCCATGTTCGCGCACACCAACACTGTGATGCGATTTTTGATGTTTTTCCCCCCCACATACTTATCAGTCTTCGGTGCGAGAGTTTTTGCAGGCAACAGCTGAAAGAACAGACCCATTTCATCAGCGTTGTAAATATCTCTTTCGGTGTATGTCTCAAGAATGCGGCTCCTGTGCTTCACCATCCAACGCTGGAGACCATCCTCGTCAACGGATGCAGCTTCACCGACAATGCTCTTGCATGTGATCCCATGGCAGTCTTTAAATCGCTGCAACCATCCGTTGCCTGGGTTGAAGTTCTCGTGGCCTAGAGCAAACCCCAGACGTTTGGCCTGCGCTAGCAGGATCAGCCCATTGAGTGGGACGTTCTTGGCACGAGCATCTACAAACCATTTGTAGAGCGCCACTTCGACATCTCCGTAAGTGGCAGTGTGGATCCGCTTCCGTTCACCGCTGCCAACGTCGTCCACCAAAGCGGCATCAATTTTGCTTGCATTTTTATGATTGTCACCAAAGTCGACTGTGCTATGCCGTACTTCCACGCAATGTCAGTCTTATTACTTTTCTGCCGAACTTCATCCAAAATGGCACGTTTCACTTTTAGAGAAAGCACTTCTCGTTTGGTCGTCGATGAGGCGGTCGTTCCGGGTATCGCTTGACTCGACATTGTCGTAAAGTTCGCCGATGCACATGGGCAGGCCTAGCTGCAACCGCGGCAAGTCCAAGCGCGCTGCAATAATCCGCTTTTCACCTGTGAACAGAGACACAGCACAACATGTGCGAACGGCTGCTTCTGCTGCTAAGACTGAACTGACTGAACATCACGAAAGAAAGAACTGCTTTGTGTGCGACAGGTTTGCGCGGAGCCGCTGGCGGAGCGCCGCAGCCAGGCTTAGGCAGGCCTAGCTGGTGGCGCCATGCCGTGGAAGAAAAGCAATTTAGGAGCGCACCAACTTGCTTCGCTTTTTCACCAAAATGAGGCGTCACAAGCGGAACCGGTCTAAAGCGGCCTCAAAGTTTCTGAAGCTGCCCCCACGACCTCCTCTCTGAAGAGAGGAGTACGCCGTGAAACGAGATAAGATCGCGGCGGTCGGCCCGCCTGGCACTGGAAAAAAGAATGGGAAGCGTTCGCGAGGCGGCTACCGGGCGACCGTGTGGTGCGGTGAAGCAAGCTTTCGCAGGGAGCCGAGTGGGGCGAAGCGGCTGCCGGGAGCCAAGAATTGGCGGGTTTTCGGCCTAGTTGATTCACGCGAAAGCTCAAAAGGTGGTTTGATGGATTTTTTTTTGTTGTTCTCGACAAAAAACTTCGTTATATCCGCTGAGTCGCATTTTTTTGCTTCGTTAAAAGTGGACTTAAAAGGCATTGAAAATGCGGAAATTGGGACGGGAAATCAAGATCACTTCGTTATAGTGGGTTCGTTATAAATGGGCTACACTGTATTATCATGGAACTCTGTTCCCTACCCCGGTGAGTTAGGGAAAGCCCATCACCGATGTAGCTGCAAACACTGGCATAGGACCTGCTTTGGCATCTGGCCGTGCATAAGCCGCGCATGTAACTGAGAAGCCCGAGTGCTCACTGTACAGGTTCTTCGGTAGATGGCAGGCGGTCCTTCGGCAGGCAAGAGATCTCAGCCACAATTTGTGGCCCTGAGGACCAGACGATGTCAAAGGACCCTCCACAGGGATTCCGCAGTAACTCGCTACGCCGCCTATATCTGAGTCCCACAGATTTTATCGGCAAGTCAACGCTGTTTTTCCCCGAGAATCGAAACGATGGCATGCACATTCTAACCCTTTCTGCGTTTGCGTCGGCGAGGCAAGGATTTTTTACCATTTCGAGGAGCTCAAGCCGTCATTGGAAGGCCATACCTGCCGCGGTGGCTCAGTGGCTAAGGCGTTGTGTTGCTGAGCCCAAGGATGTTGTTTCGATGCCAGTCACGATGGCTGCTTTTCTGATGGAGGCGAAAAGCGAAAACGCCCGTATGTCGAGATTTTGGCGCACAATTAAGAAGCCCAAGAGGTACGACATAATGTGGGGCCCTCCGCTACGATGCACCTCACCGCCTAAGGTGTATCTTTGGTGCGGTAAACCCCTCAAATTTCAATTTTCATGTGAAGACCACCTAGGTGGGCGTAGTTTAAAAACTCGAGGGTTTTGTTACCAATTCACTGCTCCTATATTATGGCTGCCAAGTGCACAGAGCATCGGAAGCAGAACGGTACGATATAATCGTCACACCATTTTATCTTTTTCTATGGATACGCCACGAATACTAACCTTCACCCTTTGCTCGATTTCCCCAAACATTGCAGTTGTGTTCTTATGAACTGAAGTTTCCAGGACACATAAACAGTGTTAGATCGAAACTGCTTCAAAACTTGGGAGCCAATTAAGCTCCCATTGTGTTTTGAAAATCGTTTGGCAAAAAGCATTTCCCCTGTGGGCAGAGACAGTGGATGCCCAGCTTCCAGACGGTGTGGAGATTCGAGTTAGTCACTACACGTCCTATAAACCTCTGGCTGCCTCAGTGCTAACAGGCCACCATTTCTTTTGCAGTTACTTGTAGTGCGTTGGCCTTGTCTATAAGCTGTACGTCTCGTTGGATGGCTGACAAAGCCAGCACAGATAGACCCAGTATCAGCATGTGTCTTGACAGTGTCATCGTGTGGTGGGAAGTTGTACTCTACCCACACCCGTAGTGGCTGAGATGACTGACGGCTTCGTTTATTGGTGGATCTAAGAATGTGGCTAACAGGGTGTGGCTTCTTTGTTAGCTGCTCTAGTTGGTTAGGAATGCTTGCCAACTCGAACTGTGGCGCTTGAGTGCTTGTGGCATAGCACTGGTGAAAATCTGTGAAACTGTTTCGAACTGTGGGTTTCCTCTCGGATTGTGCGTCGCTTTCTTCGAGGAAAAAATGCATGGACCAGCATCTTTGCCTGCAGTATGAATAAATGGAATGAAATAAATGAAAAGTTTTTCTGTCTTGGCAGGGCGATTCGTGGCAGTGGGTCAGGGGCTACGACGTTGTGCTGCTGATCTCAAGGACGCTCGTTCAATCCCAGCTGCGGTGGTTGCTTTTGAGGTCTAGGCGAAAAGCAGGAACGCCCGTGTTGGGATTTCGACGCATGTTATTAAACGTCCGCTGTCGGCCGAAATCAGTCCAGCGCCCTGCGCTAGGGCATAGTCCAGGTGTAGCTTCGGCGTGTTAAACTCCCAAAATTTGAAATTTTTTGTGTTGGTAGGGTGCTTGATCGGCTCTCGGCCGTGCATTATTGGCGCAGTTCTTCAGCTTCCCGAAGCACCCGGGTTTGAAGGATTCTGGGGCATATGTAAACTGGGGAGTGGTGACTAGTAGAAGGTTCTGGTGGAGCGAAAAAAGGGCGTGGGATAATCGTAATCCCAGGTGGTTGAAGATACGACTTGAGACAGAGAACGGGAACGGCAATTAGTCTTGTATTGGCGGCTTAAGGCATGCAGGGACACATGCTGGTGTTACATTGACCGAAGAACGTTCCTACTTACCTTGGGGGTGTACACATGGCTTGTTATTGAGCCACCCCTGGCCATGTTTTTCCACGGTGGTTTGTGCCACCTCTAGGTTTTAAAAGTGGGGAGCTTAATTGTTAGCTTGCATACAATCACGTGTTCTTGTGGACATCCAGATGATCACTGGTGCGGGGCGCACAAGCTCTGATGTCCCTCTCGAGGGTGTGTGTAGAAGAAAAAGGCAGGGGAGCGAATGTGAGAGGGAAGTTGCAAAGTGTAGGAAGTGTCGGTTGCCCATGAAATGCCAGGAAAGCTGTCGCAGGGTCCCATCTTTCGTGTGCGTGCATCTTCAGACTTCGTTCTTGCAAGCGCAGTCAGGGCGGTATTTCCAAAGTTCCCGTCCTTTTTGGGGGACGAAAACTTTGAATTTGTACGGCTTTGAAAAAATTTGCGCTGTCGTTGCACTGTGCACTGCCTATTCTGTGGGCCAGATCGCAGAATAGTGTTCAGCTTTACTCTGTGGGCCAGATCACAGGGTTGTTTGGCTTTGAGCTTCTGCCAACAGAGCCTCACTCACCGGCTTCTGTGGTGTTAGGCATAGAGTCTCGGATTTTGATGCCATGGTCTGCGTTTGAACCCCTGCAGTTCCACAGTTTACCTATTTCTTTCAACTTAATTTTTTTGCTTTAAGTTGTTCGTTTGGGTCAATTCCATGCATTCTTTTTGTGAATGAGGGAGGCCTGTTATCTTAGGTTGTACGAGATGAACAAGGCTCAACGTGGTACGGTCCACAGAGTAAAGCTGAACATGCCAATGCGGTCTGGGCCACAATAGGCACTGCTTTCACTGAAGGCATGCCAGCTACCACCATCATCATCACTGGAAATTTTTAACTGCCATTGCAGGTTGAGCAACTGGTCGTTTTTTCATTAGCCGCCGCCGCTGATCCGGCCGATGGCGGCTTCGGCTGCCGTACTCAAGTCGCCGCACTCAAGTCGCCGCCGCCTCCACAGATGCACAACGCCCTCTGAAGAAGACCGCCGCTCGCAGGAGGAGGAGGTGGTCATGATAGGAGGAACATTGGGCCACTTGCTTTACGAAAATGTTGAGACGTTCGCCTCTTGCGATGTGCGCGCATCGGCACGCGATGACATGTGACGCGCGAGTTAATCTCCAACCGAAATTTGTTGTGAGACGGGCAGAAAGCATGTGCGACGCAGAGCCATTTTATTTTTTCCTTTCGCCATTTTCGGCATCGTTAAATGTCTGTTAAGGCCACTAGAATCCGTGTGCTGACGTCTTCGTCACTTGAGCGCATAGAAGTTGCCCTGCTTGTAGAGCGTACGAGTGTGTAGTGGGCAATATCACGTGGGTCGCTGAATAATCTCTCGTGTGCGGCAACTTGTTGTGGCGATGAACGGCGTGTTACTCTTGAATGAGAATTACAGTGCGTGTGCCTGATTGTGGGGGATCGTTGCTTGAGAGAAAGTTCTTCAGATTGATCTTTTCAGCGAAAGCTTGGATGAAATGCTTTCTATTGAAGTGCATGAGAACAGTGTGGCATTTCAAACTTACATTTACGAGCACTTCTTTTTCTTTGCTCGTTGTTTCGTCACTTTGTTTTTCACTGCGATGGTTACAAATCAATTTCCATATGTGTTCAGAGTATATTCGAGCCTATAATCGTGCCGATAGAAGCCCAGCTACATAAGTTGTGAAACCTTCATTGCGATTGTTTCACAAGAGATCACCTTCAGAGAGGCCAGCAAGTAATCTGTCCTCTTAATAAGGTTTAATTTCGTTGTGTACGTGTGTTGTCAGCATTGGTTCTGTTATTAAGAGGCCAGAAGCAAGCTTTGTCAGGCTTGTCGAAGAGAGTAAGGATTGTGTATCGGTGATTAACAGAAAAAGGAATAAATTTTTCACATCGCACAAGTTGTTCTAGCTTTGCTGTTTTGCTGTATATGACTACTGTCTTGTCCCATGTGTTAACTATTACTTGAAAAATGGTGATTTTGTCCTTGTGTGAGCTGTGTGGGAATGAGTGTTCTCCAAGGTTTGTACTTTGTGGCCTGCAAAATCGGACCCGCCATTTTCGCATGTGTGGGCATGTTCTCACCAGGAGTCTGTAATCCCAACTGCCATCGCCCTTAGGAGTTTATTATAGCTGTCAGCGTGAGTCGCTCTATCAGAGGAGTGCTTCAAAGTGTGCGTGATGCCTGTTGTGTGGTGAGCGTGGTGCCATTTACGGAGTGAAGTATTTAAGTTATGTCGTGTGCGTCAGATGTTACGAGGGTTGCGCTTGGGAGGGGTGGATGCGAAATGAAATGGGAAAATAAACATACACACTATACATTCAATGCACGGGGCCTCAGATAGTTTCTTTCCTTCTTTATTTTGCAGAGATCTTTGTTTGCAGTGGTCTGCAGGAAGTAGTCGTGGACAAATGAAACAAACATGAAAATATCAGCCAGAACACACAAAAAGTGCGTCTTCTTTCCGTGCAAGTGAAATTGCAAGGTGCACGTTTTCGTTACAGTAGCAAAGGTGGAACATTTGCCCTTCTAAATATACCACTCACGAGCCATTATTTTATCTCTGCTATCCATATTCTTTGATGTTGCTTGTATTGGCTCATATTTTCGCGTTATCATTTCAATTGTCCAAGACTGTACAAGCCTTGAAAGGCTTTGCTGGGCTTGCGTACTTAGAGCATAGTTTTATTCATTTGTTGCAGGAGCAGTTGCATTTGATTGAGTATACGTACAGCCAAGGGTCCCAAAGCCCATGATTGCCACGGTACTCTTGGTGAAAAATTGCAGTGCACAAATACAATGAGCAAAACAGTGAACACTGAGCAATAATAGCAGACAAGTCAAGCAAAGCAATCTGTAGAAGGTTGGTAGTAAGGCACAAATTGTACAAAATACAAATGCATTGAGAACATTTTAGTACACGTGGTAGCGACAGGAAGTACTGAAAAAACGCGGGTAGAGTAAGTCTTACTGAATACGATATCACAAAAACGAAGCGAAAAGACGTTCCTTTTGTTTTCACCTATCTCCTTGTAGAGGAAGCAGTCTAAAGATTTTAAGGCTGGAGCAATGCAACTTAAAGGAGATCTAAACAGATTCCAAAGGATGAGATTTTATGTGCGCAATCGCTGGAGCACTATCCAAGGAACGTTCTCCCACAACAATGGTTTAAGAGTGCTAAGTATTAGTTGAGTTATCGTTCATTAAAAAGGGCCAGCAATAAGGCCTGCAGCTCTCACCCTCCCCTTGTGCCTCCAAAGCACTGTGGAATCTCCGACGTCGCCGACCAGGCATACGACCGCCTAGACAAACGGCGAGGCCGTTGCTGGTTCGAGATGCGCGCAGCCATCGCGCAGAAGACAGCGACCTCTTCGATGCATATGATGATTACTAGCACCGCAACTGTGCAAATAAACAATGATACTGAAACTTGAATATGTGACCGGCAGTGCTCATCTAGAACAGCTTCGCCATTCAAGTCTTGCGCATGTGTGCAGGCCTCCCTGATTTTTTTTTTTTTTTCAGTGTAATAAATATTGCCACGTAGCAAGAATGAGGACGAAATAGCCTGGGTGAGTGAAGGTAATTCAATAAGGCGAACTTGTGCCTTCACCAACTCAGCGAAGTAGTCCCTTGCTCCAGCACACCACGCGCTAGACTGGCGTTCTAGCTCGCCCAGGTCGCTGCAAGTGCTCTCGCGCGCAACTGCCCGAGACACACTCCTCATAGTTGTCGTCAGTTCGTCAGCACGCGCTGCGCTGTGCCGGAGTTTCGTTGGCATAAACGGCCGCCCTAACCGCCGAAATGTGCACCGGCGGCTTCACTTGGAGCCGGAAACTGATTGCCTGCCGCATTCTGGGGGGACCTGGACGTGCATGTTAACGTACGTGTCAGTATGTGAAACTCAATGAACCCGCCCACAGCGGCGCCGTAGTCTCAAGCACCAGCTGCGTGCGTAGAGGCTACGTAAAATCTACGTCAATGCTCCCTTCAAGGGCAGTGAGGACTCGCATATAAAGAAAGAAAGAAGGATCTTTATGCTTTATAAGAGGCTGCCCAAGTGGCTCTGGGGAATGGGTTGTAATGGGTTCCAGAAGGCCGGGACACGGTTTAATGGGAGGATGTGTTCCCCATGACGGACTATTCTATCCTTACCAATGCCCACACTCTTAGGAGAAGGAGATGCAGTGTAATATCTATTTGCTTGATACCAATTATCCTTTTACTGTTTTAACAGCGTATAAATGATAAGTGCACCTCGTGCAGCCTGAAAATATTGCTCCACAAAATAATGTTCAGTAGTCTTGAAGTCTTGTCACACGTTCAGTGATGTGGTAACTGCGCCGAGAGGTAAATCCTGCTACATCCTGCTACAAGGACTCGTGATTTCAAGCAATCTGCGCCAATCTTGCGCCGAAGCTTCGTTTTGCCGGGCTTCCTCGATGTGGCGTGCTCTTTACGCCACGAGCGTTGAAGAGGAGGGAATCTTGGAGTGTTTTCTGCTCGCGAAAACGCGCCACGCACGCCACAGGCGCACGGCCGGCGGCGGCTTCGGCCGCGAAGTGTCGGGAGCTCGAGCGACGGCGTAAAAAATGCTGCTCCAGGTAGAGTGAACTAGAATTCTAGTTCACTCTAGCTCCAGGCACACGAAGTTGCTTGTGTGGCGAAGGAGCTTATAATGGAAGCGAAAACGGTACTATAAACTATCATCCGCACCGTTAGTGAAAGTGCCCATGCAATATCTGCCGGGGTAGTAAGCCCAGGGCCGGATTAAGGTAGGGGCTACGGGGGCGGCAGCCCCCGTAGCCCCTACATCTTTAGTGTGCTCGCTGCCCGCATTGAAAGTTGAAGGTAGCAGCTTCAACCTCACCTTCACACCAAAGCTGACTAACTCGTTACAGGTGGAGAGGAGTGGGGGCCCCTCATGTTATGGTTGACAACCTTTAGTTATTCCTACTCCTCTTCCTTGTTTTCCCGAGGTTTATGAGAAGATGTCTTGGACCAAAAGTCGTGGGCACACAGCTTTCCCGGACATAAGAAGACACATAAAAAAATTACGCCCACCTCCCCTCGCGGGAACCCTGGTCTGATGCCACGCAGAGGGGTGTTCAAGCGCAAGCGGAGAGCAACCGTCGACCGAAAGGCCGCCGGAGAGTGGCACACCGGTTATATGCGCAGCACGCCCGAATGACAGGAGACCGCGGAGAGAGATAGTGCTGCACATGCGCAGCACCGCGCGCAGCGCCGCCCACCGGCCCGCGGAGTGAGAGCGCGCTGGGCCGCACACCCGCAGATGTTGAGAGAGAGTGTTTTCTCTCACCTGGGCACGCGCCGGCGCCAGTGCATCTGCCGCGGCTATGACGCAACACAATCCACTTTAATCCAATCCAATCGAATCCAATGCCCCTCGCGAGAAAGCATGGAGGAAAAAAAGCATCCG